>NW_026943820.1:12319369-12622610 GCF_035594765.1 Anolis carolinensis
ACTGGATACTTCTGAAGCACATCAGGTACTCACCAGTTGAAACTGATCCAATGTAATCCATCTCACAGAGTTGCTGGACACCTTGTTGTCAACTCCTACTCCAATGACAGCATTTAAGTGGGCTCTTATGTGAGAGATTTTATCTCAAAATCATCATTAAAGATGATTAAAGGTTTTGGTATTTGAAGGTACCTGGGTTAAACGTCTAACCATTCTGAACAGCTCAGCTAGATGCGGCTTTGCGAACGCAATATGTACAGAAAAGAAAGTTTTCTTTGATACACATATAGCCACCTTATAGGAGCAAAGACATCCTCTATGCCATATCTTGTCACATAGAAGTTGAGTTTTCCTCTATCTGTGTTCTAGTTGTCATCCTTCTCATTTCATCTCCTTGAGAGTCTCTGTATACTAGGAAGTCTGGTTAGTATTTCCTACCTTGTGCCCAAAGGTACACTTGGGAACCGCCTGAGGCACATAGGAACCCAATGTGCCATGGTGCATCATGCTTTCCACTTTCATGTAAAGGATGCTCTAGATATTTTAAAACAGAGGCTAGATGGTCACCTGTCAGTAGTGCTAAAATTGTGTTATTACCATATGGCAGAATGGAGTTGGACAGGTCCCTTCCAACTCTATGACTCTTTGTAGTAATGTCACAACAGCGCCTTAATAAACACCAGCATTATGAAACTCCTCAGTTTTGTATCCTGCACAGTCAAATCCATGTGCAAAGACACAAGTCCCACACTAAATTCCAACCAATAGCTATTTAGAATACCAGAATAATAATAATAATAATAATAATAATAATAATAATAATAATAATAACTTTATTTTTATACCCCGCCCCATCTCCCCGAAGGGACTCGGGGCGGCTTACATGGGGCCAGGCCCGATAAAACAAACAAATAACTGTAACAAAGCAATAAAACAATTATCCCAGTAAAAAACATCACAAAACATCACATAAGGCACAAAATATAAATGTGACGTATGTAATTTAGAAATAGTGTTGTTCTTCATTGATGAGTTTGTATGACTGTTGTAACCTTGGGCTGGTCTCTTGCTGCTTCTGCATATTTTGGGGAAAATTTTGCATAAAGATGATTTAACTGTTTATCCAAACTACATTCCTTTTGATGCCATGTTGTTAAATGAACTATTACCAGGCTCCATTCATGAACCGTAAAGCATTAACATAATTTCTTCCAGGTGCCCCAGTCACTGCAATATAACACTGTGCAACTAAATTTGAAAAATGTTCTGTTTCTGGTTTGAAAGTGTTATTTCCTGTTTAATTGTGTGATACTTACTTTGAAAGTAGTTGTTCTACTCCAGACACTTCATTTTTGTGGCTGCCACAAACTATATTGAATTGATTGAGACTCTGTGAGATATTCATTGAAAAACTAGAGCAAAATGTGCTGCAGGCTGTGCTGCAAAAACAAAGTGTTTGCAGTTTAATAAACTTTTTCCATGATTGTATGATAGAACCAATTAGAAAACGGCATTCATAACAAAAATTGTGTTAGATAGTAATAAGAACCTATCAATTGAGAATCCTTCATTTGGCAAAACACAAGGAGGTACATTTTGCCACAACAATTTGCTCTCCACTTTAAACACAGTTGCAAATCACCTTGATGTTAAAGCGCAAAACAGAAGGATGACCAAACAATTGATGGTGCTTTGCGACCCTTTCCCATCCCCATTCTACTTCATGCAAAGACCAACCCACATATCCTTCCAGAGTCCACAATCATTCTGATAAATTGGTTGTACATGAAATATGAGTGGGTTTTAGGGAGACAATTGATCAAATGCCACAAAATGCTGACTCTGTTGTAGGCGGCAAATGCAGCTCAGAGAGAACATTATGTCTTGGGTAGCATTGCAGTGATTGCTAACATGATAAATGCCTAGATGTAGGAAAGAAAATAGAAAGGATGCCCCACAATGGACGAGAGCAAGGATGCAGTCATGATGGGTGCTGTGCTGTCCATAGACTTGCAAAACATGATGCTATACCATACAATGTAGAGGCTTGACTCTTTCCTGCATGGTTTTGTCTTGTTTTGAAAACAGAGGGTCACTTTCCAATGACAGCCCTCAAAGAGACTTAAAATTTTCCCAGTTTGGGTGGAACTGTCCGGATTAATCCTCTCTCAGACTAACTCAACCAGAGAAGTCAGCCATAGCAGAGCACTTGATGAACCAACCTGGACACAGTATATTATTTGAGAACACAGAAATGCTGGACCACTCCAACAATTACCATATCAGACTACACAAAGAAGCCATTGAAATCCACAATCACATGGACAATCTCAACAGAAAGAAGGAAAATATGAATATAAACAAAATCTGGCTACCATTATTTAAAAAACTCCAAAATCAGGACAGTAAATAAGGAACAACACTAAAAAGAAACAGAGGAATTACAGAGAAGGAAAAATCAGGGCCAGCTAATACCTCCCAAGGAGCCCCGGGGGGGGGGGGGCGACGTGCGTTAAAGCACTGAGCTGGAGACCGAAAGGTCCCAGGTTCAAACCCCAGGAGCGGCGTGAGCAGCCACTGTTAGCTCCAGCTCCTGCCAACCTAGCAGTTTGAAAACATGCCAATGTGAGTAGATCAATAGGTACTGCTCCGGTGGGAAGGTAACGGCGGTCCATGCAGTCATACCAGCCACATGACCTTGGAGGTGTCTACGGACAACACCGGTTCTTCGGCTTAGAAATCGAGATGAGCACCAACCCCCAGAGTCAGACATGACTGGACTTAACGTCAGGGGAAACCTTTACCTTTACCTAATACCTCCCAATAAAGGATGCCTGCAGGCAGAAAGCAGCCAGGCTTTGAAGCTGCAAGGCCATTCAATGCTAATCAACCATCACACTTGCCTCAAGCAGGCAAGAGTTCTTTCTCCCACTCTGGACATTATTCCACAGATATATATAATTCACTTGCCTAGTTTCCAACAGACCTCACAACCTCTGTGGATGCTTGCCATAGATGTGGGTGAAATGTCAGGAGAGAATTCTTCTAGAACATAGCCATACAGTCCAGAAAACTCACAGCAACCCTATTATTATTATTATTATTATTATTATTATTATTATTATTATTATTATTCTGTCCTCATGGCTTGGGATGGGTTACAACATAGTTAAAACACATAATCAATTGTAAAGATTCTGTAAATACACCTGTTTCCATAAAAGATACACATTAAATCGTATTTCTATAAAATACATATTAAAATACACCGAACAAATATTAAAACCCAGGGCATGAATTTAAAATTCATGATTAAAACTAGCCAAATAGACGCAAAAGTTAAACTACTAGTGTAACAAGTAACAGTTTTCCAGTAATCTCTGTAAGAGTATTTGCTAGACATTTTCACATAACTTCTCCCAGTTTTGTGACGTTCTTTTGTTAACTTTCCCCTTTCCAAAATGTAATTGAAAAAGAACAGGCGGTTTTACAAATAAGCAAGTCTGAGTTTATATGAGGCTGACAACATTGGTTCAAAAAGGGCTTGCCATTGCCTTCCTTTGAGGTCAAGAGAGTGTGACTTGCCCAAGCTCATCCAATAGGTTCAAAAGTTAGAGCTGAGTGAAGTATGAGCCCAAAGCTTAAACCATGACACCACGCTGCTTTCCTTTTATACTGTGTTTTTTAAAACATCCAAATAACCCCGAGCTTTATGTCCAGGTCAAATGCCAAATCACACTCTGAATCTTTTCCATCTTTTCTCAAAAACTGGTACATTGACAAAGAAGAGATGCTGCTCATTTTCTGAGCAAATGCTATTTTTGCACATTCCCCTTTGGGATACAAAGTCAAACAAACAAACCAAAGAGGAAAATAAGCAAACAGAGACAGGGAAATTCTAAGGCATCGAGCTTACCGTCCCCCCTGATTTATTGCTACATTTGTAAATTAGATTTGTCTGAATGATGTATAACATTATAGAATTATGGTCAAATTTGTAGCTAAATTATGGCCTTAACTCATTTGGTAATTGAATTGAGAGCTGACCCACGTGGCACCGCAGGCCGCTGCAAAATTCTGCAAACAGATATGCATTGGAAATAAATATAAATGTGGCTGTCATTGCAAAGCTCCAGGAGAAAGCACCAGTTTACGTAAATACGGACATTTTTCTACTCTGGGATTGAATTAGTTGTCCTTCTAGAATTAGAAGGGGTGAAGTGGAATGCTTTCAGTCCAAAGATGATGAAGTAAAAAGCTTCAGCGTGTATAAGAAAGAGTACTGCTGGGCTCCGGAGTTAAGCACAGCCATTCCACAAAAGTGACATTTCCAATTTCCTTCCTGGGAGCAGAGTGAGCTTCGAATTCAGAAACACATGTTCACGTACCAGAGGCTGGATTTATAAATGGTATCAACTGTCTCACTTCGGCTAGCAAGGGCTCTGGAACTGAGCTTGCTAGTAACCGGTTTCACATAATAAGTAGGAGCAAAGCGGATATTACAAAGCGCCAACTTAACAAAGGATAACTTCACTCCTTCTATCACATTATAACTTCTAGGCCTCATTTTCATGGAGGGCCACGTCTACCTTATTGTTGTCTTCAAAGGGCCGTTGAATCCATGGATAGAGAATTCATGGATATAGAGGACCAACTATACTTTTTTGACAGAGTGGTCGGTGCTCTTTAGTTTTGACCTAATTTGCATCCCCAGGTGTTATTGAACAATTCCCATCACTTTTTATTTTCCACCATGTGGGGAACCCCGGTGGCGAAGTGTGTTAAAGCACTGAGCTGCTGAACTTGCAGACCGAAAGGTTGCAGCTTCAAATCCCAGAAGCGGAGTGAGCGCCCGCTGTTAGCTCCAGCTTCTGCCAACTTAGCAGTTTGAAAACATGCCAATGTGAGTAGATCAATAGGTGCTGCTCCGGCGGGAAGGTAACTGTGCTCCATGCAGTCATGCTGGCCACACGACCTTGGAGGGGTCTACAGACAACGCCGGCTCTTCAGCTTAGAAATTGAGATGAGCACCAACCCCCAGAGTCAGACATGACTGGACTTAACATCAGGAGAAACCTTGGGATAATGGGAATTGCAGCCCAGCAGGACTTGTGGCTCTGAAGTTGGGGAAAGTCAGACGTCATATCTGCAAGCCTTGTATCTCAATTCAAACCCCATTCTCCTGACTGAAAAAACAAATGGAAGCCTTCCAGATGCTATTGTATCCCAACTCTCATCAGCTCCAGTCATGATGTCTAATAATGAAAAATACAAAAGTTCTCTTCTAGCATCTGGAGCACCACATAAAAGAACATAGACAAATTAATCCATGGAGCTTGAGTTTGACACATGTCATCTAGGCCAACATTCAAGTAGCTTACTGTTCCTACCACCATGTTTGATGGCATTTTGCTTAATTCTATCACTCAATTCAGAAATGTGTGAGAGAGTAGTGGATTCCTCAAGCAGAGTAATCAATTGTCAAGGCAGAAGCTGAACAACCACCAGTCAGTCCCACACACAGCCACTTGCATTGGATCTAGCTGAGAGAAAAGTGAGTTTTGTCTTTCTTGTAAAATATCTAAAAGTACTTTTAGATATTATTTAGAAATTAAGAAATATTATTTAGAAATATTTAGAAATTTTGTATCCTATTATTATTATTATTATTATTATTATTATTATTATTATTATTATTATTAGCCACTGAGTGACCTTCCCATCATCTTTAACTGCCATTCCACCGGCCACTGAGTGGGAGGGAGCCAGCCTACTAATCAGGAGAGCCTATTGAATTTGGGTTGTATTGTCGTTACCATCAAATTTTGCTGTTCTTACCAACAAATTAATTTACACTATCAAGACTTGCCATCAGTTGGGGGCCCCTCCTCCCAGAAACAACATAGTACTATATAATATAATAATATTGTGCTATCAGAGCCAGCCCTAGGTATTTTTCAAGTGTAGGCGAACAGAATTTTGGCGCCCCCCCCCCAAACCAATCACTGAAAAATAAAAGCGTTGGATAAGCGAAAATGTTGGATAATAAGGAAGTATAAAGGAAAAGCCTATAAAACATCAAATTACATTATGATTTTAAAAATGAAGCACCAAAACATCATGTTTTACAACAAATCAATAGAAAAAACAGTTCAATACATGGTAATGTTATGTAGGAATTACTATATTTGCAAATTTAGCACTAAACATTGAACAGGGATATAGGGCAGTGTGGACTTAGATAACCCAGATAGCCCTCAGTATTAAAAAAAAACCTCTAAAATCAGGACAATAAATAAAGAACAACACTCTGAAAACAGAAGAAATCCAGACAGTAAACAATCAGGGACAGCTAACTCCTCCCAAAAAAAGATTCTCCCAGGCAAGAAGAAGCCAGGCCTTGAAGCCACAGGGCCATTAAATGCTAATCAAGGTGATTAATTACAACATTCACACCTGCTTCAAAGAAAAGTTCTTTCTCCCACCCTGGACCTTCTACAGATATATAAACCCCACATACCTAGCTTCCAAGTTCCTACAGACCTCACAATCTCTGAAGGCCCCAAAGGTGGGCTTGCGTGGTGCGAAGGTGGGTCTGCGCGGTCGCTGGAAGGCCCGAAAGAGAAGGAGGTGGAGAGTGGTGCCCTCCTCCCAGGACGATGGTGCCCCCGGGACGATGGCGCCACAGGCAAATGCCTATTTCGCCTTATGGTTGGACCGCCTCTGTGTGCTATGGTAATAATATAATATATTGTACATAGATATAATATTGATACTAATATTATAATGTAAGGCAATATATAATGCTACTAACAATACAATATAATAATAATTATATATTATATATTAAATGTAATATTACCAATAATATTACAGTATTGTGATATAGTACAATATAGTAATATATAATGCTAATATTGTGCTATGCTAATAATATAATATATTGTATGTACGTATAACTTGTAAGCCGCTCCAAGTCCCCTTGGGGGTGAGAGAGGGCGGGGTATAAATGTAGTAAATTAAATAAATAAATAAATAAATATTATAATTATATTTGTATTTATTTATATCCCATTTTCCTCTCTTGAAACTCAAAGCAACTAACAATGCCAAAAACAATTCAATGTCCAGATTCAAACCTACAACATATAAACACTAAAAATCAACTCAAACATGAAACTATTAAAAATAAAGAGTCAAAACCATTAAAACCCCTATTAAAATACATATTTAAACACATAGTCTAACAGAGGAGAGAGAGTGACAAGAAAATCGACTGCAGGCTAAATCAATGCACAAAGAGAATGGATATGGAAAAAGAAAATGAGGAAATTCTGCAAATATAATAAAATAGCTGTTATGTTTGCAATGTCTACAAATTCTATTAATGCCTTTGAATTCTAACAAGTCATTTGGTAGTGGTCCTGCTTCAATGTCAGTTTGCCTCTTTCATGTGATAAAACTCTTTAGACCACAATATAAGGTACAGTAGAGTCTCACTAATCCAAGCCTCGCTTATCCAAGCCTCTGGCTAATCCAAGCCATTTTTGTAGTCAATGTTTTCAATATATTGTGATATTTTGATGCTAAATTTGTAAATACAGTAATTACAACATAACATTACTGTGTATTGAATTACTTTTTCTGTCAAATTTGTTGTATAACATGATGTTTTGGTGCTTAATTTGTAAAATCATAACCTAATTTGATGTTTAGGAGGCTTTTCCTTAATCCCTCCTTATTATCCAAGATATTCGCTTATCCAACATTCTGCCGGCCCGTTTAGCTTGGATAAGTGAGACTCTACTGTAGAACCTTTGACTCCTGTCTCTAATCTCTGCCAGTTTTATTGATATTTGCAAATGTTTTCCTCCAAACTCTGTTTGTTTAATGGAATCTCATCATTATCATGCATGCATGCTAAGGTGAGTGGACTTCAATGCCAAATGAATGTAACATTGGGAGGAAAACCAATATGGATTTTCTGGCAGTGGCATGATCAAATCCATCGCAGTTGCCCTTAGGTCCTTTGTGTATTTTTGTGTGCCATTCTTAGCTTTACCATTTTAAGTTACTTACCTAAGCAAAGCTGATTTTAGTGCAAAACCACCTTCCCTGGCTTCATTGCCTTCTCCAAAGCCTTCACTATGCCAGCTTTTCTTTTCCTTCTCACTTCGACCAAGTGCATTAGCTTTTTAAAAAAGACATTTTCTTCAGCTGTGTTGTGAATTCAGAATCGAAGTCCCTTGGCATAATTAGACTTTCACTATCAGAACTGAACTTGCAGTATCTGAATTTGTATCTTTTTTATCTTTCCTGTTACATCTTGGTTTAATCTCTGGTTTGTGGCAGGAGTACGCTGAAATGCATTCTGAATATGAAATATATGCTTATGAATTGGTTCAGCTGTGTTTTTAGTAGGCATGGGCAAACTTTAGATTTGCGGATTCCTTGTAAAACACTTCACCGTTTCCCAAGGAGCTTCTAGGATCAATATAACATAAAGTAAATGATATATCCATTGCATACATGTTTCTAATTTACTGTATACAGGCAGTCCACAAGATACAAACATCTGACTTGCAAATGACTCTTAGTTTAGAATGGGACTGAGACAACAGGAAATGAGAAAAATCTACTCCTTGGAAGAAAGGGAAATTAAGGGGCCGTGGTGATGCAATAGATTAAACCCTTGTGCTTCTGAACTGCTGACCTGAAGGTTGGCAGTTCGAATCTGTAGGACCAGGTGAGCTCCTGATGTTAGCCCTAGCTCCTGCCAATCTAGCAGTTCAAAAACATGCAAATATGAGTAGATAAATAGGTACTGCTTTAGCGGGAAAAGGCAAAAAAAATGCTCCAGCAATCATGCCAGCCACACAACCAGGAGGTGTCTATGGACAACGCAGGCTCCTCGGCTTGGAAATGGAGAAGAGCACCTCCCCCAGAAATGAGCACAGCCTCCAGAGCCGGAAATGAAAGGAGAAGCCTTTGCCTTTGTCTGTGTCTGTGTGTCTCATTGTAACAAGGCATTGAATTTTTGCCTGTGTTTGTTTATATACTGCAATCCGTTCAGAGTCCTCTTGAGAAGAATAACGTAATATAAAAATTTTTTATTATTATGATTATAAGAGTTATTATCATGGCGAAAAGGAGTCTCCATTGAAGCTTTCTCACCAATCTTTGTTTCCACAACAACCCAATTTTTTCAAACTCCAATTATCCCAGGGCAGAAAAGGAGGTGAAGTCTTCTAAACAGGGGCACAAGCAGCAAAACAAACACCAGAGAAGTGTTAACCCTTCTCTATACGATCCAAAACTACATATATACATATTAAATGTACCTGTTCCAACTTACACAATTTACATATAGATTCAACTTAAAAACAAACCTACAGAACCTATCTTGTTTGTAACTTGTGGACTGCCTGTACATACAAGCACGAAAACAGTAGAAGAATAACAGTAAATTCTTGGGCGTCTTTATTCCAGTTTAGGTAAGCCTGACTCTATGAAGGATTGAGGCCTCAGCAACCACTCTGTGTATTAATTTTTAAGTTCCATAATGCATTATGCAAATAGCACTGCCGAAACCTACCAGTAACCCTTGCTGAAGGATATTTTATCCCCATTCTCTAGCAAATAAGATAAAATGCTAATAAGCTTGGCTTGGCATTTGTTCTCATTATTTGCTGCATTCAGGATGTGGCTGTTGCTGATAAAAAGCTTTCTGGGGTTTTCATTTGCTGTGGTGGACGTGGGAGGGAGTCACCCGTTGGGCCTATTGACTTTTTTTGCTCATTCGACATTGTGCTTTGAACACAATGACACGGTGTCACAATTTGCGGCTGGACTCTGGCGTCAGGAGGATCGTTTCACAGGCTCCCATGTCATCTCTGCCAGGCTTGAATTTCTTGTGTAAAGGTTTTCCTTCTTGGGTATTTTGTCCAATTGCTGGCTATGCAACTGTGATGTTTGGCTGCAAGCATCATTTCTAGCGGTGTAACAAAATTCCCTTTATGAAGTGACATTCTTCCAGTTCAACACACAATAGAAGAACTGGCTCTGGCTCAGAATTGTGTTGCAGTTATATGCCTCCAAGTTGACTCTGACTCACAACAACCTTATTAGAGATTTGTTCAGAGGTTTGCCATTGCTTTTCTTTCAGGTTGAGTGGCTTGGCCAAAGTCACCCAGTGGGTCTTCATGGTTGAACAGAGATTTAAACCTTAGCCTTCCAGAATCATGGCCTAACACTACTTTTGGAGACACAATCTGTCCTCTACATCCATGGCCTCTAGATCCTCTGATTCAACTAGCCATTAAGGTTGTGCATGGATCCATTTTTCAAAACAGGCTCTGGCTATTTCGTCTGTCCCATCATAACGGCACAGGCTCCACCGCCATTTTTTTCTGACCACAACAGACCATGTCGCTGTCAAAAACTATTGCTTTCTGTTTCTTTCGGCTACACATGGAGTGCAGAGAAGAAGTCATATGCCTATATGGAGTTTCCCTATGAGCTCTGCACGTTGAGCCAATCAGAATAGAAGAAAACTATGATGTGTCTTTTAGCTAAGCTGGGCTTCCATTTTTCTGTTCTGAACAGGCTTCTGAGAGAGACTCATTGGTGATCTAAAGTCTCAGTGCCACTCACAGATCTGCATGGCTTGGCTTGCTTTTTGACTCAAATAGCAATAAATAAACAATTTACTTTCTGCACACTTAAGAAACTGCCACTGATGGTGCCCGTCATTCAAGGCAAGCTTCAAATGTGGGGTAGAGGATGTATCTTAATATTTCAAAAGCTGCCATAAAATGGGAAGCTAATTTATAGCTTCTCTAAAAGAATGGATAATGCTCCTTAGGATGATGTGACTCCCATGGAAATAAGTTTTTAAAAAGAGTTCCTCCCTTAACTCAGTTTCATTGAAAGGATATTGAGGGCAAACGATCCCAGAAAGGGTGGTTTCGTAAGTCTGGTGCCTTTAACGTGGGTCTTATTGAAGGCTATAAGGAGAAAGGATCCCAGAAAGGATGGGAGACTTCATATCTTTCCATAAGGAAAGATGTGTTGAGCCAGCTTAAAGAGGCTTCCACCCATGTGATAAGGGGGAAGCTGGGATGGTGCAGGCTGCTTCCGGCAATGTGAAACCCAGGCTGAGGAAAGAAGAGAGAGTGGAGGGAGAAATAGCCAAGTCTCCCTTAAAACCTAAACCCAGCTGTCTTGAGGCTTGAAGAGAGAAATAGCCACCAGGTCTCCTCTCCATTAAAACCTGAACCCAGGTTGCTTGAGGCTTGAAGCAGCTTAGAAAGAAGGGTGAGTGAAGGAGAAATAGCCATGTTTCCTTTTTTAAAGCCTGAACCCAGATGGCTTACTGTCACGCCCAAGGCTACGGAGCATCAAGAACCAAACACGGAGGCCAATAACTATCTAATATCTTTATTAAAGAAATATATAAAAGTAATAAAAACAAGTAGAAAATATAGTCCAGAAGCAGACCTATCAAATGAGGTCAAATATAGTCCAGAAATGTTTTGTCCAATAAATGATATTAGAGTTCAAAGTTAAATCCAAACCGAAACACACACTATTGCCAAGCAATAGTGTGTGTCCAGGGTCTTTCAGGGTCCAAGGTAAAAGTCCACAACAAGGTACGAGGGCAAAACTTGATTCTTGAAGCAAGATCCGTGGCTAGAAGCAAAGCGAGGCAATTCTTGAAATACTTGAATGAGCAAGGCAAGGAAACTGGATTTGCGGACTTGCGAAGTCCACACAAGGCTGGAACGCGATTTCACTCCTGAAGCTGCTCAGTTGACTCCGCACTGGACCAACCGTGCCAGGCACCTATATCTGGGTCTCGTTTTCCCGCCAAACAGGTGTCCAGCGTTCTCTTTCCCTAGAGAACGGGAAACGAAACCCAGCTTTCTCCAGATGTGAGACTCCCTGGATTTTCCCAGGGGAAACATGGCTAATCAGTGTCTTGTTTGGATGCAATTCTTAAACTCCTGCGACCCCGCTCTTTGACTCCCCTGTCTGCAGCAAAGGATTGTCTCCTAGCAAAGGGAGGTGAGAGCTGTTCAAGGTCTGTCTTAATTGTCTCTGGGGCGAGAACATCAACATCAGGCATCTGGAAAGATTCCGGCTGTTGTTGATCCGGAGAAAACCCCATGTTTTCATCCTCATCTGCCACAGTGACACTAGGAGCGGGACTACAAGGCCCATGAGGCATCACACTTACTGAGGCTTAGGCTTCCCTCCATGTGATGAGGGGGAAGCCAGGATGGTGTGCGGTGCAGGGTGACAGGTCCCCACACTCCACCGCTGCCATTGCCTTGATGCATGTGAAGAGGTCCAAGGAGAAAGGATTCCAGAAAGGGTGGTTTCTTAAGACTGATGCCCTAAAAATGATGGAAAGGGGAGCCTCATAAATTCCCCATTGCTGCCAATGGGGCAGATCTTCTTGCATCTTTTGGTTGCCAGATTGAAAAACTGATTTTTTCCAAACAAATTTGGGAGGCTCACGAAAAGTGGATCTGGATGTCCACCAAAATCTGGATACCGAAAACAGAATGGGATTTAACTGAATTGCACATCCCTATTAACCATGGCTTGAAAGTAATTTGAGCAAAATCCCAAAGCAAACAGTGATTTGGCTGCAAACCAAGCACTACGCTGATATGTAGGCATGCCCTGCAATAGCCTCTCACCATTTCACAGATCCTTAACCTCTCCTGGGCGTTTTTTTCTTCTTCAGTTATTAACCATGTTATATAAGGAAAACACAATTTTACTATGCCATTATGTAGGGACTTCAGCATTCAAAGAAGACTACAGGAGTCTGGAACCAAAACCCAACAGACACTGAAAAGTCACTGTACAATCTACAGTCAAAGCCATAATGCACCTTTCTGTTGGAAATTCAACTATTTCCAACAGACATGTGTTTTGAAACCAAATATCTGAGCCTTACAGAGGCATTGACCATCACTATAAGAACTTTAGGCACCATGGCTGAAATCCTCACTCAACCTGCTTGAAAATTCCCCTCTCAACCTTTGCCATCATTTGACATTCCTTCAAACTGTGAGATAGAGATGAGATAGAAAGCTAGTACATGCTTTCATACTGCATATTTTATTTCTCTTTTCTCTTCATCTTTCTTCCCTCTTGTATCATGTCGTTTTAGATTGTGAGTCCATTCATCTCTTTGTCTGATTGCATGCTCATAGCTTTGATTGAGAAGTGGTAGAAAATACTTGGGGAAAGCCGAATAATGAGTCAATGGTATGATGTGGCAGCTATCAATGTAATTCCAGGCTGCATCAATAGGAGTATAGTGTCTAGATTGAAGGAAGTCATAGTCCTAGTCTATTCTGCTTTGGTCAGACCTTACCTGGAATCCTGTGTCCAATTCTAGGAAACACAATTCAAGAAAACTATTGAGAAGCTGAAAGGCAAAGCTTCCAGAAATGGAAAAGAAAACCTTGGGGTGCATCTATGCTGCAGAATGAATGCACTTGATCTAACCCTGGATCAATACTGAGTCTGTAGTTTTACAAGATCTTGAGCCTTCTCTGCAAAAGAATGCTGATGCCTCATCAAACTACAAATCCCAGGATTGCAAAGCACTGAGCCCTGGCTATTACATTAGAAATGATGTCCCTCAAAGAGGAGCTCCAAGTGCAGCTCCTAAAGCATGTTCTCTTTTTGTTTTGGCTCGGCACTAAGATTACTGTATTATGCAAATCTAATGCACATCCTAATTTTTTTCTGAGGGAATGGATAAAAAAAGGTGAGTATTACATTTGAGTAAATTTATTTATTTATTTATAGTATTTATATTTCGCCCTTCTCACCCCAAAGGGGACTCAGAGCGGATCACTACCATTCATGGCAAACATTCAATTCCATCAGACATACGACACACACAGACAGAGACACAGAGGCTATTTAACATTCCCAGCTTCTGGCTTTATGAGAATATGCTCAATTCCGGCCACAGGGGGAGCTGCTGCTTCATCATCCACTGTGACACTGAGTCCTTGATGGAGTACCTCCTCATCTTACGGTATGCACACTGCTGGACATTTTTATGGTGATGTAAATTAGTTAAAAGCCTGTAAAACCTTTCTCTTCTGACAAGTTTTCGATGGGTGAAAAACTCGGGGCTATGTCTGTTCTTATTGTTATTTTAAAGCTAATTGTATTGTTTTAATCTACTTCTGTAAACCGCTCCGAGCCAAATTGGGAGTAGCGGTATACAAGTCCAATAAATAAATAAATAAATAAATAAATAAATAAATTAGTCTCCCTGCTTAGTTAATCTTTACTTAACTAAGCAAAGCATATATGAGTGGGACTTATTTCTGCATAACTAATCAACAGGACAAGGAGCCCCTGGTGGTGCAGCATGTTAAACCGCTAAGCTGCTGAACTTGCTGACCAAAAGGTCAGCAGTTCAAATCCAGGGAGCGGGGTGAGTTCCTGATATTAGCCCCAGCTTCTGCCAACCTAGCAGTTCGAAAACATGCAAATGTGAGTAGATCAATAGGTACCACTCTGGTGGGAAGATGACGGTGCTCCATGCAGTCATGCTGGCCACATGACCTTGGAGATGTCTATGGACATTACCGGCTCTTCAGCTTAGAAATGAGATGAGCACCAACCCCCAGAGTTGGACATGACTAGACTTAGTCAAGGGGAAACCTTTACTTACCTTTACCTAACCAACAGGGCACCACAATAGTACTTTTTTTCTTATACTCTAATAGAGGATAGTTACTGTTTCAGCAGCTGAGCCGGAGAAAGTCAGTGAAGCTACAGGAGCAGACAAAAGCCTTTCTGCTCCAGTTCATCCGGGAGGTGAACACCAAAGTCACGCACAAAGCCCTGTACGGGATTTTCCTCCTTTCCGCCGTCTTTGCAGAGAGCGCGGCACATCCCTCCAAAGAAATGGCTCACCTCCGGTTACCTTTCCATCGAGCGAAGGAGGGGGCGAGGGCAGGGAGCGGAGGTGCTGCCTTTGCATTAAAAATCCCCAACTCAGATCAGACTCTATTTGCAGTTGCCATCTGAGCTGTGGATTCGTTTTAAGGAACTTACAAAAAGTCACAGGAACAAATATTCCCAGGGTCACGGCACTGACAGGCAAGGCCAATGTTATTTCCCAACACAGTGAAAAACAATGTGAGGGTAGGAAATTATATCAATAGAATCCCATGTAACTTATTAGGGCCTGCCTTCCACAATGAATCAACAGTGGGAGCCTTTTCTGGTTCTCAAATGCCTCCCTCCTCTTTTCATACTAGTTTCTCTGCCTGCTGGGTGGGAAGAAGGATTTTGGAAGGAAAAAAATAAATGTAACAGGCCCCCTAACATTAAGAACCATGGACTATATTCCGACGCCTTGGGAAAATTCCTTTTAAAAAATTAAAATGGGGATTTTGTAAGTTTTAATTCCTAAAAGGAGCTTGACTTTGCTCTGTATCTATTTGTTCATTTGCACCATCAATGCACATGTTTGTTCATGGATTGCAACAATAGAAGAGACAGATAGTCTACCAAAGACGTGACAATTTAATTTTCAGTAATAGAAGCATATGGAGTCCCCCAGTGGTGCAGTGGGTTAAAGCACTGAGCTGCTGAACTTGCTGATAGAAGGTTGGTGGTTTGAATCCAGATAGTGGGGTGAGCTCCTGCTGTTAGCCCCAGCTTCTGCCGACCTAGCAGTTCGAAAACATGCAAATGTGAGTAGATCAATAGGTACTGCTCCAGCGGGAAGGTAACGGCGCTCCATGCAGTCATGCCGGACACATGACCTTGGAGGTGTCTACGGACAACGCCGGCTCTTTCACTTAGAAATGGAGATGAAAGCCAACCCTAAGAATCAGATACAACTAGACCTAATGTCACCTTTACCTACCTTTATCTTAATAGAAGCATAGACTTTGACAAAAAAGTTCCTTTTTACAAAGTCTTTTTGTGCCTTCTCAAAGCCATTTTCTTCCTCATTCTCTGTCTAGCTGGAAGATTTTCATCAGCATTCATTTTGTGAACATAATGGAAGACTCGCTGGAAATTTCAGCCCGCTGGTTGATCTTGGTCAAGTCACATTCTCTCAGCCACAGAGGATGGCAATGTCAAATCCCTTCGAAATGAAAATTGCCAAGAATAATGGATGATAATGCCTTAGGGTCACCATGGAGTCCAGTTTCTGAATCCAGATTATCTGCTTTGAACTCGCTTATGTGAGTCTAAAAGATAAAGGTTTTCCCCTGACATTAAGTCCAGTTGTGTCTGACTCTGGAGGTTGGTGCTCATCTCCATTTCTAAGCTGAAGAGCCGGCGTTGTCTGTAGACACCTACAAGATCATGTGGCTGGCATGACTGCATGGAGCGCCATTAGCTTCCTGCCAGAGGAGTACCTATTGATCTACTCACATTTACATGTTTTTGAACTGCTAGGTTGGCAAAAGCTGGGGCTAACAGTGGATGCTCACTCCGACTCATTGGATTCGAACCTGCGACCTTTCGGTCTGCAAGTTCAGCAGCTCAACGCTTTAACACGCTGCGCCACCCAGTTCAAAACAAATAATCTGGATTCAGAATCTGAATTGTATAGCAGTATAGATAGGGTCTGTTTCTCTCTTCACCATCTAGGCCCCTTTCATGAAAACAGATCACACGTGCAATATCAAATAAGCCTCAAGTACAGTGCCAAAGGCAGCCATCAATGCAAAGCAATCAGATGGTATAGACTTGACCTCTTTTATTTCAATTCCTGGAGAGACTATTGAACGCGCAGCTTGTAAGGGAGCCCCGTTTCCTTTCACCCGCTTAACGACCTTATTGACTGCAGAATAATGCATGGCATGCTATAAAACTGTTACATAAACCAACGGAATGAATACTCTGTGAATAATAAGAACAAGATGTCATTTGATGTGCCAGCTCATCTCAATAAAGTCTCCAGATACATCCATAGTGCCGTGCTGGGAAGCCTGGACAAACCTTTCCTATAGATCTTTTCATTAGGATTTCAAGTGCCGTACTCATCGCTCGATTTACTAGGCACCGTCCCATCATGTTTAATTAAACCGATCTGCTTGGATTCCCACCATTTCATTTTATACGATCACTTGTTTCATAAGAATATGCAAGAACGCATATATTATCCCAAGAGCAACCAAGACTGAATCCCACCATGGAGCATCCAAAATCCATAATATACCAATAATAATAATAATAATAATAATAATAATAATCATCATCATCATCATCATCATCATCATCATCATCATCCAATAATAATACAATAATAATAATAATCATCATCATCATTATCAAACCAATAATATACCAATAGTAATAATAATATACCAATAATATACCAGTAATATATCAAAATGCTCAAAATATATCATGCAAAATGTTGTGGCTCAACAGGCTTCTTCATCAGGCAAAGATGTTAGAAATCATACAGGTGAAGAAAAAGATGATGGTGTTGGAGTCACAGGTCTACAGTTGTTGTTGAAGATGGAGAGAGATCTATGTAGGGTTTTTTTTTATCATATCAGAAGTAACTTGAGAACATACTGCAAGTTGCTTCTGGTGTGAGAGAGTTGGCTGTCTACAGAGACATTACCCACAGGATGCCCGGATGTGTTACCTTCCTGCTGGGAGGCTTCTCTCATATCCTTGCAAGCTAGAGCTGACAGACAGGAGCTCACCCCACCTTGTGGATTCGAACCAGCAACCTTCAGGTCAGCAGTCCAGCAGATGACACCCAACTCTACTACTCCTTTCCACCTAATTCCAAGGAAGCCCCTCGGATACTGGACCAGTGTCTGGCCGCTGTATTGGCCTGGATGAGGGCGAACAAGCTGAAGCTCAATCCTGACAAGACAGAGGTCCTCCAGGTCAGTCGTACGTCTGATCGGGGTATTGGGTGGCAACCTGTGCTTGATGGGGTCGCACTCCCCCTGAAGGCGCAGGTCCGCAGCTTGGGGGTCCTCCTGGACTCTGCGCTGACACTTGAGGCCCAGGTGTCGGCCGTGGCTGGGAGGGCCTTTGCACAACCAAAACTTGTGCGCCAGCTGCGACCATACCTCGAGAAGTCAGATCTGACCATCGTGGTCCATGCCTTAGTTACCTCTAGACTGGATTACTGCAATGCGCTCTACGTGGGTCTGCCTTTGAAGACGGCTCGGAAACTACAACTAGTACAACGATCGGCAGCCAGGTTTCTAACTGGGACAGATTACAGGGCGCGCTCAACGCCGCTGTTTAAAGAGCTCCACTGGCTGCCATTTATTTTCCGAGCCCAATTCAAGGTGCAGGTTATCACCTACAAAGCCCTAAATGGTTTGGGACCCACCTACCTTCGAGACCGCATTTCCCCCTATGAACCCGCACGACCTCTTCGCTCGTCGGGGGAGGCCCTCCTTTCGCTTCCACCAACTTCGCAGTTGCGGTTGGTGGGGACGAGGGAGAGGGCCTTCTCCGTCGTGGCCCCCCGGCTGTGGAACTCGCTCCCCAGGGAGATTAGGCAGGCCCCTACCCTACTTTCTTTCAGGAAGAGCCTGAAAACTTGGCTATTCCAGAAGGCCTTCGTTGACTGATCCTTGTGGGATCATGTTATTTACCTATTAAGCAGTAGACCCTCTGGATTGTTTTTAGGATTCATTCAGCACTTTAAGTATTACACCTGCTGTATAATTATCCCTCCCTGATAACTTGATATTGCTTTGCACCTTGGCCTGGATCTTTTGACCCAAATTGGGATTTTAATATTATTGTGTATATTGACTTTTATGACTGTTTTAATCATGTTGAAGTTTTACTGCTCGGTTTAATGTTTTATCTGATTTGTGCTGTCGTGTCTGGGCATGGCCCCATGTAAGCCGCCCCGAGTCCCTCCGGGGAGATGGGGCGGGATATAAGAATAAAGTTGTTGTTGTTGTTGGTGCAAGGGTTTAACCCATTATGCCATTGTGGCTCCTGCATTCACATAATTAGTGGCCACATCTTTCCAACTTGGGAGACAAAGAGTCCAGGCAATACATCCAGGCAATAAAATCCAGGCAATAAAATTGAAACTTCATTAGCAACAGAAAAAGTAACTTCCCTTGCGATCCAGGCTGTTTCTGGGTACATCTACACTGTAGAATTAATGTGGTTTGACACCACTTGAACAACCATGGTTCAGTGCTATGGAGACACCAAACTGGCAGAGAAAGCTAAAGACTTTATAAAACTACAACTCACATGTTTTCATAGCAGTGAGCCATGGCTGGTGTCAAAGTGAATTAATTCCACAATGTCCTGGGTGAAGGATTCCTTGGTTTTCTCCAAACCTCGCCACTGAATCTTTTGTATTGTTTGGAAAAGACGGGAGTAAGGGAGTATAGAGCATCCCATTTTGAGAAAGCTTGTATTTAGGATAGCTAATCTTCTGGCAACTAGGATGGGCACTAAAGCAGAACTTTTCCAGAACTCCGGTCCCATGTGTCTCCATATGAAGAGCCCTTCCTTTACTATGTCCAGTTCATAACTAAAGTGTAAAATGGAAATCCCTTGCTGATAGTAACAATAATAATCCAACGGAAAGGAATCCTTGTCTGGAAAATCGGTATGCTATTATGCGAGGAGCCCTCGATGGCGCAGTGTGTTAAAATGCTGAGCTGCTGAACTTGTGGACCAAAAGGTTGGCGGTTTGAATCCAGGGAGCGGAGTGAGCGCCCGCTGTTAGCTCCAGCTTCTGCCAACCTAGCAGTTTGAAAACATGCAAATGTGAGTAGATCAATAGGTCGGGAAGGTAACGGCGCTCCATGCAGTCATGCCGGCCACATGACCTTGGAGGTGTCTACAGACAACGCCGGTTCTTGGGCTTAGAAATGGAGATGAGCACCAACCCCTAGAATCGGACACAACTGGACTTAACGTCAGGGGAAAACCTTTACCTTTACTATTATAACATGTAACCAGTGGTTCCTTTCCAATAGCCTCTTTGGTTCCAAACATTTTGGGCCACTTATTATCCCATCATCCTCTACCATTGGCCAAGCTATTTGGGGCTTCTTCAGTTTGAAAAATCCAAGCCTTGCATGAATCTACATCCCTGTCATACAAAGCCTTTTTCTTATTGCTATAAACCTCTCCTTTTTGCCATGTCTCCAATTTCTATTTTCTTAACCCCACCACTTTTCTGTGCCCACTTTTTTCCTGTACCCGTTCTCCCCAAGTCCTTTCACATGGTTCACCCCTTTTGCTAACTTCCATTTTCCTATTAACACTGTTCTCCCGTATTCTCCAAAGTGAGCAATTATCACATTTTTGCTCCGACGCCAACCTGGCAAGCAAATTATCCCTTTCAACGGAATGAACTCATAGAAAAGCCTGGCACACGTCCTTTAATTCCACTAATCTTTTCTCCTTAATACACTTTGGCTTCTTCTTCTTCTTCTTCTTCTTATTCTTCTTCTTATTATTATTATTATTATTATTATTATTATTATCATTACAGCTCTTGATGTAGCCTTCACTTCATTAACTGTTCTAAATTAGCCTAGCACATTTCATATGCCTGCTAGCTTGACTTTGTACAATCTCCGGCTTCCAGCGCTCCATCTTTCTAAGGCTGGATATTTCACTAGCAAAGTCTCTCTCCATCAGTGTATTGTAATCTTTGATTACTTTCCCCACTTTTTTGGTTCATTCACACTGACCTTTCCTGATCTCATTACACGAGCTATTTGCAACCCTTCGCAAATACTAATGTTTAGCAAGCAGATTCCTGTGTCGTGTCTCCTTCAAGCTTCTTTGCTTTGTTAACCCACCTTCCTTTCTGAGGCCAACAGAAATGATACATTGCTACAGTTCAACATGTTGATTTGTACCGAAATGATACAGCATTGGATGTACCGCCAGTGGTTAAGTGGGAACACTAAATCTCTTTCGAGACAATTCATTCCTGCAGTGTTGAGTCCTAGCATTTGTTATGATCGCCTTTGATTTCGGCCAGCATTTTCATCTTTCCGGTCATTGAAACAAACGACTCTTAATAGTCTTGCCTATTGATTAGATGTCACTCAATATGATAGTGCCAACAGAGATGTCAACTACATTTTCTCTGCATTAAAAAGTCAGAGCAGGTGCCAGAAAGATCTGTCGGCGGATGGTTTTCCTTCTATGCTTATTTTTTTTAGAAAAGCAAAACTAAGGGGGTGGGGAATACTTCTTTGGAATGTAAGGGTCTACAAGAGGGTGGCTGTGAGTTTTCCGGGCTGTATGGCAATGTTCTAGAAGCATTCTCTCCTGATGTTTCAACCACATCTATACAGTAGAGTCTCGCTTATCCAACGTAAATGGGCTGGCAGAACGTTGGATAAGCGAATATGTTGGATAATAAGGACAGAATAAGGAAAAGCCTATTAAACATTAAATTAGGTTATGATTTTACAAATTAAGCACCAAAACATCATGTTATACAACAAATTTGACAGAAAAAGTAGTTCAATACACAGTAATGCTATGTAGTAATTACTGTATTTACGAATTTAGCACCAAAATATCATGATGAATTGAAAACATTGACTACAAAAATGTGTTGGATAATCCAGAATGTTGGATAAGCGAGTGTTGGATAAGTGAGACTCTACTGTATTTATGCAGCTACTTTCTCTTTGCATATTTTCTTCTCCCGGGACAGAACTGTATTTGGAACTTACTTTCTTAAGTAAGTAAGTAAGTAAGTAAGCTGTTGTTATTTTTGAAACATCAAATGTGTTATCGTACAACAAGTTTACTGTTTATATACACAATATAAAGGTACGTAGAGTCTCACTTATCCAATATAAATGGGCCGGCAGAATGTTGGATAAGCAAAAATGTTGGATAATAAGGAGGGGTTAAGGAAAAGCCTATTAAATGTCAACTACATTATGATTTTACAAATTAAACATCAAAAACATGATGTTTTACAACCACTCGACAGAAAAATCAGTCCAAAACACAGTAACGGTATGTAGTAATTACGGTATTTATAAATTTAGCACCAAAACACCGCAATATATTGAAAACATTGACTAAAAAAAATTGGCTACTAACAAATTGAATACAAATAAAGATAGAATTGCATAAAATGAACGTACAGTAGCAACACTGTTGGAAATTAAATCCGTAAAAAAATTCAGTCCTTGCTGCCTAGAGAAACAGCTGTGAATCGGGGCGGGAGGCAAACTGCGTTGGATAATCCCGAAGATTGGATAAGCGAATGTTGGATAAGTGAGAATCTACTGTACAACTTATCTCTATCCTGAATAAATCTCTGTATTCCTATAGATTTCAAAAGGGAGACATGAATCTCCTCTAAATAAACATAATAGTCCAATATATTGATGGAATATGTCAGAAGTTGATCGCCATAAGTTAACAGGCATCTTGAAGGCTCCTACACGAACACGTATCATGAGATGAAATATAAATGTTTCATCTGTACATTATGTTCCTTCTGAGGCTCAGAGAGTGGGACATGCCCAAGATTAACTAGTGGACTTCCAAGTTGGCTTCCAAGTCCAAGCATACCCTCTGAAATTTCCCCAATGATGACATGTGTAGCTGGGCAACATCTGTGTGGTCCAAAACCATCATCTGTTCAATGAGCTTAGACAATTCCTTTCTTCTCAGAATAGGCAATACTCATCTAAATTAATACATATTTTTGTTGTGTGTCTTCAAGTTGTTTCTGACTTATGGAAACCATAATGTGATCCTTTCATTCGGCTTTCTTGATCAAATTTGTTCAGAAGAGTGTTGTCGAATGCTTTCATGGTCAGAATCACAACCCCTGAAGATGCCTGAGATAGATGTCAGGAGAGAATACTTCTGGAACATGGTCATACAGCCCAGAAAATATACAACAACCCTGTTTGGAAGAGGTTTGCCATTGCCTTTCTCTAAGGTTCAGAAAGCATGACTTGCCTAAGACTTCCTTACTAAGCATCAATATGGGAAAAAACAAGAAATATAGAAAGTTAGATCATTGCTTTATCTAGTTCAGTATTGTCATATCAAGGGTGAATTGCATGTACCATATACACCTTTGTAGGGTCCGTGACCCTTGACTTTAGCACTCTCCTAAAAATAACTGCTAAAAAGACCAAGAGAAACAAAACATCATTTGTAGTATGATAGCTGTCAGGGTCTTGATGGAGACAAAATGTACATGGAGAGACAATAGTGGTTAGAGTGCTGGAGTACAACTCTGGAGACCAAGGTGTGAATCCTTGCTCAGCTGTGCAAACTAGTACGGCAGTCTTAGGCGAGTCACACTTTCTCAACCTTAGAGGAACCCCTTCTGAACAAATCTTAACAACAAAGGCCCATGACAGAGTCCCATTAGGGTTTCCATGTCAGAAACATCTTGAAGGCACACAACAACAACAAAAGTATGTATTCATCTAGATGAGTATTGTCTATTCTGAGAGGAAAGAAACAGTCCAAGCTCATTGAACAGTTGATGTTTTAGGACCACTTTAATGTTGCCCAGCTACATGTGTCATCATTGAGGAAATTTTGGAGGGTTTGCTTGGACTTGGAAGCCAACTTGGAAGTCCGCTAGTTAATCTCAGGCATGTCCCACTCTCTGAGCCTCAGAAGAAGATAAGTTATCTTCGAACTAATCTCCAACCCTTCTGAGCCAATCTTGGCAAGAAACCCCATTCACTTAGAGTTGGCATGAGTTGGAAATGACTTGAAGGCACACAACACCAACAAGCATGTCTACCGGTAGCTGCCCCAAGGTGTTTCAGGCAGACCTTTTTCCCAAACTGAGAAAGCCATGTTGATGATTATTCTTTGGACCTCTTGTAATGCAGCAATGTAATGATGCTCCATCACATTGTGCATTTTGCCCTATGATTCCATCTGATAACTGCTACAAATGCTTAAAAGAAACGTCCACATAAGAGAGAAAACAGTCCACTCAAGTGACAGCATTGTAGCACTGTGAACATTTTAAAAATATTTCTTTCATCTGCAGCCTATCACAATGGGAATAATTCTTCTGATTACCATTGGTTCTTTCTTGGTTTTTCTGCAACATGGAGAGGTGACTCGCAAATGTCAATACAGCCTCTGCTGACATTTCTCGGGAGAGAGTTTGAGCGATTATGAAAAGCAATTGGCGTCTGGGACATTGAATCAGCTTTTATTTCCGATTTCCTGGGTGACCCAAATGCCCTCTTCTGGCTTCTGTAAAATGCAGATAATGCTTTATGTTCTCACAGCCATGAGGATTTTGAGAGAATTAATTAATGTTGGCAGTGTTCCTTGAAATCCTGGGAAAGGAATGCATCAAAGCAAGAGAAAAATGTGATTGCAATCTTAGGTTCGGAGTTGTTGGACCTAGTTTTATATTTTATCTATGCCAGAGTTAAACAACATTTCACTTTTATTATGCTATGCTTGTAAGATGGAATAACATAATATTTTTAAAATGTTGTTATTGTTCTTGTAGCTTGTTTTGTTATCAGGAACAACATTCAAATCCTTCCTGTCTTGCAAAGAGCTTAAAACTGCCTACATAGTCCTCTTCCTTATTTTTATTCTTGTTGCCACTTCTCCCTTGGTTTTGGAGATCCCATATCAGGCATTTCAGAAGTTTCAGTGCAAGAAGACCTTAAGTACAGCCATAGGCCAAAACACATCAGGCTTTTCAAGAAACAAACAGAATGCCTTTTCAGCCTCTTTTGATTTCTTTTGTGTTTCCTTGTCGATATGGAGCTTATTATGCTAGCTTGCCAGAATGGCCTACTATCACTAGAATATGAATTTCTGTTATCCAAATTTCTTATCTGAATTTCTCCCCAGATATTGGAGTTCTTATTCAACTATACGTATTTTTGAAATACACTAGTTCTAAGGAATTAGGAACTCTCCAGACTGGTTTTTATTTCCAAATTTTGTAAAACATGGTGCATGTGCCATTTGCAGTTCAATTCCCCTCTGTATTGCCAAAGTACATGTGGATATTGATAAGATGCTGCCAAGCTCCTTACTTTGTAGGCTTGAGCAATCCATGAAAAAATTGATTCCAAACTCGCTTCAAAAGTAGGGGGCGCTAGCGTTTCGTTTCTGATGTCATTTCCGAATTTTGTCTTCAAAAATTTCGAAATTTAACAAAAATTCGTTAATTTCAAAAGTAATTTGTTAATGGTGGACGCGCATGCGCACTGGCCAAAAACAGCACGGGGGGGGATTTACAGGACTCCCCCACCCTCATTTGTTTAACTATCTTTTTCAAACTTGGTACAGTGGTAGAACACATTTAACACTGCTAGCTCACCAAAATTCAGAACATTTCCCTTATCCTCTGATTTTTGGCAATTTTTCATAGCTTTTATAATAAACCATTTTTAATAATTGCAGAAATCTGTTCCTAGTTTGAAAGTCTTATTTCCTGTTTCATTGGATTGTCTTTATTTTGAAAGTCATTGTTCTACTTCAGAAACTTTGTTTTTGTGGCTGAAACTTTGTTAAATTGGTGGACAGTGTCCCTTGCACAAAGACAAAGTTCAGGCAGTGTCATAGATTTTGCCATGTTTCTATGACAGAACCAATTAGGAAATGACATTTATCACCCAGGAACAGAAATCATAGTACACCATCAAATCATTCCTGACAGATGGCCATCAGCCTCTGAATAAGGAAATCAGTTCCTGGTTTGAAAGTGCTATTTCCTGTTTCATTGGCTTTTCTGGGGCTGAGAGTGTGTGACTTGCCCAAGTGGGTGGCTGAGTAGGGAATCAAGCCACAATCGGAGTCCAACACTCAAACCTCTCCCAGCCTCCCTCCCACTCTCTCTCTAAACTTCTCATACCTTCCAAGAATTCACATAACGGCTGAGTTTTTCCTGTTGTTTTTCATCAATTCGACTGTCACCTGGTATGGCGACAAACAAGAAATCCAAAACACATCTTGCTAGTGTTTTTAGTTTACTTATTAGCGTGGGCTCTATTGTGCAACCTCTAGTTATTGTGTGTGTGTGTGCTTTTAATGCATAGAACATGGCTCAGAGAACAAAAAGATGATATAAAGTTAAAGTGATGCAGCAGGTTAAACCGCTGAGCTGCTGAACTTGCTGACCGAAAGGTAGGAGGTTCGAATCCAGGGAACCGGTGAGCCCCAGTTTCTGCCAACCTAGCAGTTTGAAAACATGCAAATGTGAGTAGATCAATAGGTATCGCTCCAGTGGAAAGGCAACGGGGCCGGCCACATGACCTTGGAGGTGTCTACGGAGAACGCCGGCTCTTTGACTTAGAAATGGAGATGAGCACCAATCCCCAGAGTCAGACATGACTGGACTTAATGTCAGGGGGAAACCTTTACCCTTAAGATTTTACTATAGAAGCACAACATACGGTATCTCATGAAAGCCTTTAAAAAAAAAAAAAACATGATTTGTAAGATATCAACATACTTTCCCAAACTGTTTGTCATTTATGAGTAGCAATATGTAAATATGTGTAATAATTTTATTTCTCTCTCTCTTGGGCTGCTCCCTTGATGTATACGTGACATCATAGACCCCTTCTTAGAAAGATCAGGAGACCTTATGTGCTTATCCTGGGGACTGCTGTCATTCTCAGCCACAAAAAACCAGCCTGGGCAACAACTGGCTTAGATTTCTCACCTCAAGAAAGAGAACAACTTTGGAAAAGAGAGCAATCAGATGTGTGTCTTCTTTTTGGCATAGACATTTCACGAAGGACCATAGAGGCATGGATTATTCATAGCACGCTGCTACTGGCCACAGCTATTGGGATTTCTATTATCTACATTTTATTATCTACATTTTATTTCTCTCTCTCTTGGGCTGCTCCCTTGATGTGTTCGTGACATCATAGACCACTTCTTATAAAGATCAGGAGACCTTTATGACCTCATAGAATTTCTCCAGGCCTGGTGTTCTCATATTGAAGCTTCTTTAACAGAAGTACTTCCAGTTGCCTACAAGACAGTCAGGATGTTTCTTGGAGGCTTCTGCTATGTGCTCATCTTCGGGACTGCAGTCTTACTGCCAAATGTTCTCAGCCATGAAAAACCGGCCTGGGCAACAAGTGGCTTAGATTTCTCACCTAAAGAAAGAGAACAACTGTGGAAGAGGGAGCAATCTGATGTGTGTCTTCTTTTTGGCATAGACATTTCACGAAGGACCATAGAGGCATGGATTATTCGTAGTGCGCTGCTACTGGCCACAGCTCTTGGGATTTCTATTATCTACATTTCATGGAAATGCATGAAAAATGTTAAGGTAAGATTTGTATGGGGGCTCTTGGTGGCACAGTGTGTTAAAGCACTGAGCTACTGAACTTGTGGACCAAAAGGTCCCAGGTTCAAATCCCGGGAGCGGAATGAGCGCCCGCTGTTAGCCCCAGCTCCTGCCAACCTAGCCGTTCGAAAACATGCAAATGTGAGTAGATCCATAGGTACCGCTCTGGCGGGAAGGTAATGGCACTCCATGCAGTCATGCTGGCCACATGATCTTGGAGGTGTCTATGGATAATGCCGGCTCTTTGGCTTAGAAATGGAGATGAGCACCAACCCCCAGAGTCGGTCACGACTGGACTTAACGTCAGGGGAAACCTTGACCCTTAAGATTTTATGTATGCATTTTACAATGAACAGTATGGTCCACCCATTTGAGTGTCTCACGTATTTTATCTTATTTACATATTTCTAATGAAAATGTATTTGCATTGTTCTCTACGCCTGCAAGAAGAACCTTATAAAAAGGTGACAGCGCTTTTTACAGGTCTCCTCCCTGTATTTGACAGCAGACTGACACTTTGAGAAAATGTCACTTTAGTCTATACTTACTATCTACACATCAGGCTTCTGTTAGGAAACACAAAGATAGGGAGAGTCAAACCAAATGGCCATTTTGATAAACCTCTATTTTTTTTTCCCCTTAAGTTAATACAATGATCTTGTTTTGTCATTTTTTCCAGCCCAGCCAGGCCACGACCAAGATGCCAGATGCTGCAGAAATGAAAAATGAACGGATGATGGAGCAGATAGTGAAGAACACCATTGAGATCAATGAAGGCATTAAGGAGATCCTATGGATGCAGAGGGAAATACTAAAAACTCAATTAACAACAGGCAGACTTAACATCTATGAAACGGAGGGCGAGGATTCAACCCCAATGAATCCCAATTCCTGCTCAGATCCTGGTCCAAAAGAAGGCAGAAGAGGAGGAAGGGGAAAGGCAGGAAAGACAAAGGGTAGGCGAGGAGGGAAGAAGAACAGGAATGTGAGAGTGAGTGACAGGTAGAAAGGGTTGGGGGGGAATGGGGGGGGAGGTTGGGAGAATTGGGGGGAGGGGAAAGGGATAGACAGGTGTCAAGTTAATTCAGATGTTTTAAATAAAAGTTGGCCCTGTTTCAATCCACACTGTGGTCTGGTCTTTTATTGCAGGGGTGGGATGGCAAAGGTGACACAATATAAATTAAAGCAATGCAATTGTACTGTACTAAAGTATTAAAAATACAGTATATACTCGAGTATACCCGAATATAAGCCCAAAAAAACTGGGAAAACATTGACTCCAGTATAAGCTGAGATACCAGTAAAATTACATTAATTAAGGCCTCAGTAGTTTAACTGTTTTTGAATCTTTACATCAAACTGTAATTTAAGATATGAGTGTCCAACTCATATCTTAAAGGCCATCGATGTGGGCGAAACATCAGGAGGGAATACTTCTGGAACATGGCCATACAGTCCGGAAAACATACAACCCAGTTGCCTTTCACTTCCCTATTGTCTCAGCTTTGTTCTTAAATATGTGCCATTTGTAAGTCAAATTTTTGCAACTCAGGGACTGCCTGTATTCCAAGTGAGGTCTGACCAAAGCAGACTACACCATGGCCAATATTCTCTGATTTTAGGGCAGGGAGAGGAATCTCAGAGTGAGAACATTGCCATTAAAGTTTTGTATTTGTGTGTGTGTTCCTCATTTATTAAACTTGGTCTTTTTCTTGGCCATACTCTGTGCAACAATAGTTGATGCTTAAGCTCTCATGCCAGATGGCATCTGCAGGGGCTTTCGCTTGTGACATCACCAAGGCCTAACTTCTATGACCTCACACAAGGACTTAGGTTTTGGTCCCCTAAATCTCAAAGCTTGAGATAATGTTCATCTGGCAATGCTACGAGCTGCTGAGAGCTAGCAAGGATTTCCTCCCTTTCCTCTCAGTTGCTTCATGATTTTGAGAAAATGCAATGCACCAACACAATTTTGGCCTATATTAATTTATTTATTTTATTTACAGTATTTATATTCCAACCTTCTCACCCCAAAAGGGACTCAGGGCGGATCACAATGCACATATATATATGGCAAACATTCAATGCCATATGAACATAGAGACAGAGACAAAGACACAGAAGCAGTTTAACATTTCGAATCCAGCCACAAGGGAAGCTGCTGCTTCATCATCCACTGTGACACCAAGTTCTTGATAGATTACTTCCTCATTCCAAACACTGCTGGACGATTTTTACGGTGTTGTAAATTAGTTAAATTAGCCTCCCCACATAAGTGGTACCTAAGTTTCCTACTTGATAGATGCAACTGTCTTTCAGGTTGCTTAGGTCAACAACGAGCAGGGCTATTTTAATGGTCAGGCATTCAATCCGACCTGGGCTGGCTTAGAATTCATGACTCATAGTGATTTATTGCAGCTGCGCCACAGCCCGGCCCCTCAGTTCCACAGTTGCAAGGCTTATAGGACATTTCCAAGAGCAAGAGTGCACACACACAAAACTGTGCCTGTAGATTAAAATGCAGATAGCTAAAACACATGTAATTGAAAAATTACATTTCAGTCAACAGGGAAAGGTTAAGCAAATTAGACGTTCTGTGCAAATCAATGCACAAATTAGGAAATGAACTCATAAAAATGTCACAAATTCTAGCACATGAACATCACGCTCAGAGATGAAAGACGGGAAGCCAATCCAGGTGAGATTTGGAGAAGCCCAAACAACTTGGGAAAGAAAACTGTTCGTCTCTTTGAATTTTCTGCCCCACACAACATACGATAAGACCTAGGGAGAGTTCTTAGGATCTCACACACTCTTCAAAAGATGAGCAGATATTTGCAGGGAAAAGGACCCCTGGGGTTTCCTTTGGAAGCAAAGACTTCCATGCCTTTCAAGAGGACTGAACTCCTCGAGCAGTTCGGTGAGATCTGAAGGCAGCCATCAATTGCCTGAAATGAAAAGTTTAGATCCCAGTATTGTGCAGTATTCAGATAAGAGATAAGAAAGAGAAGGGGCACGCTGGGCTCGGCCTTTGATGCCTGCCCATACAGGAGCCTGCCTACTGTGTACTTGGCATGAAACACCAGCTTGCCAAAAGGATTAGAAAGTGAGCTTCACTCCTCCTACATCCTTGCTGGCAGAGCCTGATGTGTTCCTAGATATGCAGGATTTTTTTTTTCTCTCCTGCGCACCAAAACAAACAAAGAAAAGGTCTGGTGAGATTTCTGCCATGCATACTTTCAATAAACCTGGCGGGTAACATTTTAGTTTTTCTGTGCCATAAAAGAGGAAACAGAGGGAACATAATATCCGTGTTTAAATGTTCAAAAGGATGTAATATTGAAGATGGAGCAGACTTGAGTTCTGCTGCTCTAAAGACATGGAGCAATGGATTCAATTTTATTTTATTTTTTATTTACAGTATTTATATTCCGCCCTTCTCACCCCGAAGGGGACTCAAAGAAGATCATAATGTACATATATATGGCAAACATTCAATGCCATATAACATACAGACAGAAATGAAGACACAGCGGCAATTTAACATTTTCCAGCTTCCGGTTTCATGAGGGTATGCTCAATTCCGGCCACAGGGGGAGCTGCTGCTTCATCATCCACGGTGACACCAAGTTCTTGATGGATTACTTCCTCATTCCTTTCCGCATACTGCTGGACAATTTTATGATGTTGTAAATTAGTCAAATTAGCCTCCTCACATAAGCGGTACCTAAATTTCCTACATGATAGATGCAACTATCTTTCGTGTTGCTTAGGTCAACAGAGAGCTGAGCTATTTTTAATGGTCGGGCGCTCAATCCAACACGGGCTGGCTTTGAACGTATGACCTCTCGGTCAGTAGTGATTTATTGCAACTGTAAGCAAAGGTTGGATGTCATTGTCAGAAAGGCTTTAATTGTGTATTGCTGCATGGCAAGAAGTTGGATTTGATAGCCCTTGGAGTCTCTTCCATCTCTATATGTCTAACAAAGTGACAATTGTGCAATTTCGAATTGCAGTGTTGGGCAATGGCTGTTTTGCCAGGAGGGAAGCATTGTTGTAGCTCTTCCATCAGAACGATTACATATGCAGAGCTATCAGTGAGGCCATTGCACACAAAAATCACAATGCACAACAATGTGGCACCGTGCCGAACAGACTGCCTTTGGGAAATGAGAGCACAAAGTTCCCTTCATTGTCGTTCTCTAACGTGGCTGCACCTCATGTCAATGACCTCACTCCATCATGGCAAACTTACATATAGCAGGAGCTTGACCTATATTTTCAATATGACAGTGTGTTGAATTATTTTATTAACTTTTTCTGTGATCCATTGTTTTATTTTGGTTTAACTCATATTGAATCCCACAAGGGAAGAAAAGCAGGATATAAAATAATTAACTAATTATTAAAACTACAGTTTGACATTCAAATCCACGAAAGACCTCCTGGGGATACATGAAACAGTGGATAAAACCAAAGCTGATGTGACTATACTTGGGCTGGAAACTTACAAAGAATCACACTGGAGGACCCAGAGATGCCACAAAGACTTTTGGGGAGGGGGAATATTATTTTGGAGTTTGGGTCCATGGATATTGATCTGTGTTTCTTAGATCAGCTGGACCAGAAAGGCGTGGGACAGAATCAGAGATAAGGTCAATGTGTTGTTGAAGGCTTTCATGGCTGGAATTACTGGGCTGTTGTGCATTTTTCCTGGCTGTATGGCCATGTTCCTGAAGCATTCTCTCTTGATTGTCCTACCACAAATCAAAGAACATGAAAGGCACTGCAGACTGATTCAACCAGAGAAGTCAGCCATAGCAGAGCACTTGATGAACCAACCTGGACACAGAATATTATTTGAGAACACAGAAATGCTGAACAACTACATAGAGAAGCCATTGAAATCCACAAGCATGCAGACAATTTCAACAGAAAGGAGGAAACCATGATAATGAACAAAATCTGGCTACTAGTATTAAAAAAACTATAAAATCAGAACAGTAAATAAAGAGCAACACTTTGAAAACAAAGGAATTACAGGCATGAATCAATCAGGGGGCAACAAAGGATTCCCCCAGGCAGGAATGAAGGTTGCAAGGCCATTATTGCTAATCAACGTGATTAATTACAACATTCACACTGGCCTCCAACAGACAAGAGTTCTTTCTCCCACCCTGGACCTTCCACAGATATATTAACCTTTCTTGCTTAGTTTTTTCCCCCAATATACCTCACAACCTCTGAGGATGCCTGGCATAGATGTGAACGAAACGTCAGGAGAGAATGCTTCTGGAACATGACCATATAGCCCAGAAAAATCCACAACAACCCAGAGATAACATCAACATAAAATCACACAGAATGACAGAATCATGCTTCAGTAAAGCCTTCATTTACAATTTCAACTTCAACACACCATCACCAGGCACAGGCAAGGCCAGCCCTACTTTAGCGTTGTATTTCTGTGTGGATGGGTCTTGTAGTCCCTTTCAACTCTATGAATCTAAGACGTTCAAGTCTTCAACTGCAGGTGGAAAATGCTATGAGGAAGCAGCATGAACATAACTCAGAAATAAATGGAAATGACTGAGATAAATCCAGTTGAACTTCAGCAGGATAAGGACATCCATTATCCAGAGGATGTTGGTTTTAGGTGAACACTGACATCTATAAGAAAAGGGCATGAATACTCAAAGAGGAGAGGGAAAGCTACCAATGGACAAAACACTGAAAAACCAGCAATTGTATACAAGTCCATCTCCTTGCCCTCCCTTCTCCCTGTCTGGTTTGAGGCAGTGGCTCTCTTTTCTGCTACAAACAGCAGACACTTTTAAGAAGAAACGAGACAGAGCAGCCAGACTGGCAGTGCGCTGCTTTAAGGCACTAAATCATAAAGTCTCGGCATCTATTATCCAATGACAGGCATCGTGACTGAGTCAAGTCGATGCACCTTTCCCATGCAGAAGGCCCAGGTTTCCAGCAATGATGTATCTTGGCCTAAAATGCTCCAGAAAATTTCAAATTTATATTTGCATTAGGCAAAATTGAGCTCGGCTTTACATGATGAATGGACAAAAGAGCTGTGAATGGCTCCCTGAATAATACAGACATCTTTCGCACCTCCTTTGAGAAGGTTTAATACTTCCCAAAGCCTGCATTAAGTAATGCCTAGATATGCTCAAACTCCTTGCAGTCCCACAGATGGAGACTTACAAGTTAAGAAAGAGTGGTTGTAATTTTTGGCTCCTTCCCATGCCACTTGGGTTGTTCAATATCAGGGGCAGTAAATGCCTTTTGGGCTTTAGTCCAAACTTTAAAGGAGCCCTTCTGCCAACCTAGCAGTTTGAAAACATGCAAATGTGAGTAGATCGATAGGTATCGCTCCTGCAAGAAGGTTTTTTTTTCCACGTCAGGAGCAATTTGAGTTGCTTCTGGAGTGAGAGAATTGGCCGTCTGCAAGGACGTTGCCCAGGGGACGCCTGGATGTTTTGATGTTTTTACCATCCTTGTTGGAGGCTTCTCTCATGTCCCCGCATGGAGCTGGAGCTGATAGAGGGAGCTCATCCACGCTCTCCCCGGGTGAGATTCGAACCTGGCAGCTTTCAGGTCAGCAACCCAACCTTCAAGTCACAAGGCTTTAGTCCACTAGGCCACCGGAGGCTCCTGAAAGAAGGTAACAGTGCTCCATGCAGTCATGCCTATGGCCACATAATCTTGGAAGTATCTACGGACAACGCCGGCTCTTCAGCTTAGAAATGGAGATTAGCACCAACCCCCAGACTCCGACACAACTGGACTTAATGTCAGGGGGAAACCTTTATCTTTACTTTTACCTGAGTGCTGACCGTTGTAATCCAAAGAGGTTCAACAACTCAGAAAATACATTTAAAGTTTACCATAAAGCCCAAATTCGATTTGAACCCTACCGCTTTAAGTCAGAGCTGAGAGCAGTGACTGTGCAGAACGGCACACTTAGGATGTCTCTCCTATCTGCTCTGTTCCTCTTATATAATATGCCGAGTTTGTAGCAACCATCCAGCTGGTTACAACACCTCCTACTGCAAATGAACCACAACATGGGGTTCCTATTTTTGCACAAGTCTGAGCAACACTCCCATAATTACATGCTAAAACATGCTCCACTTTGGTGTATGCCAATGACCTGCAGCCTCAAGGTTGTAGCATTCAGAGCAAGATCTTCAAATGATCATAAGACAGCGTTGAGCAGCACTGGGAAGCTTTCACATTTGACAATTGTCAAATGGTGCTTGGTGGAATCACAATTGGTTTTCTTCAACATCATGTCAATTTCTCCTGTTTTTTCATGTCAGGAGCAACTTGAGTCGCTTCTGGAGTGAGATAATTGGCTGTCTGCAAGGACATTGCCCAAGGGACACCCGGATGTTTTTGATGTTTTTACCATCCTTGTGGGAGGCTTCTCTCATGTCCCCGCATGGAGCTGGAGATGATAGAGGGAGCTCGTCTGCGCTCTCCATGGGTTGGATTCAAACCTGGCAGCCTTCAGGTCAGCAACCCAACCTTCAAGTTACAAGGCTTTAATCCTCTACTGTTAAATGAGAGTGTGTATCATATAGATAATGTCCTCCAAGTTGGCTTCAATGCAACTCTTTTTTGCAGAGTTACACAAATGCCTGGCTTACCATGTTTGGAGCCCAGTGAAGGCATAGAGTTAGGCAGCAGTGCTCCACTTCTCCCCAGCCAATTGGGCCTTTGATGGGCTCTTCTAGGCCAGTCATTCTCAACCTGTGGGTCCCCAGGTGTTTTGGCCTACAACTCCCAAAAATCCCAGCCAGTTTACCAGCTGTTATGAAGAACCACTGTTCTAGGCAGACTCAAGAAGGAAAGTTCCTTCTTTGATCCTCCTGGGAATAGAAAACTTGGGACTCTCCTATGTTTTGTGGTGATACTTGCCTTGTATGGATTTGAGTATGCATTTGTGGGTCTTGTTTTTTCACTTGCATCACACCTTCATTGGTGGCTGAGATACTGGGACATCTCTTGGCAAGGATTACCTTAATGAAGGAGTGGACAAAGTGTGGCACCTAAAGCCAGCATCCTTCAAGCCTCCTTCAAGGGTCATAAATTCCTCATTCCCCAAAATTCAGGTAATTCTTCACTTCAAAACAAACTCCAAATGGATCAAAGCTATCTGAAGGTGCTGCCTCAATCATGCTGATGACAAGCTACCCTTGACATTGGTCAAAACAAGTCTTATTTGATAAATTGTCTTCTACAGGTGGAAGTGTGAGCATTTTGAACTTCACTTCAGGCAGGCAAATGGCCTCCACCATTCCTGTCCATTTACCAGAGCCTTGGAAATTTACCCGTTTGGACTACAACTCCCAGGTTTACCCAACCAGCATGGCCATTATTTATGGTCAATGGAAACTCCAGGATCTGTAGTCAAAACAGTTTTTTTAATCCATGCTGTTTGTACTGAAAGGTGTCTTGAGGACATCTGAGAAACGTACAGAAACATGACCCAGCTAGCCTGGGTTGGAGTAAGCTCCCGACCATTTAGTAGTCCAGTTTGCTGTTGACCTATGCTGCCGAAAGACACTTGCATCTGCCCAGTAGGAAATTTAGGTCCCACTTATGTGGGTAAGTTAATTTAATTAATTTACAACACCATAAAATCTCCAGCAGCGTGCAGAAGAATGAGGAAGAATTCCATCAAGGACTCGGTGTCACAAATGGACGGTGAAGCAGTAGCTCCCCCTGTGGCCAGAATTGAGCATACCCTCATAAAGCCGGAAACTGGAAAATATTAAATTGCCTCTGTGTCTGTCTATATGTGTTTGTCTACATATGTTGTGTGACTAATGGCATTGAATGTTTCCCATGTATATGCGCATTGTGATCCACCCTTCAGCGTGAAAAGGGTGGAATATAAATACTGTAAATAAATAAATAAAATAAATAAAAGGGTCTGTTGATTTCTCATCCATAATGAGCGCTCTTAACCAATGGATATGCTTCTTTAGTGCACAGACTTCTCAAGGGAGCATATTTTGGCCATGAGTTGAACCTGCTGTTTGTAGCAATGTTGGCGCTTTTCTGTTGTCCTCTTTCTCCTCATTTATCTGCATTATCATCTGAGGCAGAAACCTTGTTTTCGACCTGCTTAGATGAATCCTCCTTTCTTTACATATGTTTGGCAAAAGCTCATTCCAGCTTTGCATTTCACATTAATCTGTCTGGAAGTCTCTTGATAGTCTCTGCCTTGGTGTATCAGTTAGCTCATTTTTCTGCATGACTACAGAATATGATGGAGGTTTGGTGCCTCATTAGCAGGGAAGGAGCACTATCTTAGGATGGTAATTGATACAGCCGGCTTCCATAATATGCCAGTAATTACTGCATAATGGCACCTCAGAGAGGTCGGCTCAGGTCACCGCCTGCAAGATGAGGAGCCCCTTATTTCTTGTGATGGAAACATTCTCCTTCCTTCAGGCAACACAATCCTCGCCACTGGTGTTCTTTCCTGGAGCAGTACATGTTATCTATTCCATCTCCAGAAAAGAAGGAAGATGGGGGTCATCCAAGAGTGTAGACAATCTACCTTGTGGGTCAAATGTGGAACTCCAGACCTTCCATTTTGATCAGGGACCACTCTCCAATATTAGTACCAAAAGGGTTACAAATCAGTTTTTGGTCAGATTCTGTTTTGTCCCATTTTGTCTTTCAAGAACAGCCTTAAAACAATGTGGTAAGTAAATGAAAACTGCTTTACTTCAGCAAAACATAAAAAACAGCACATTCAGTGGTATAATGCAAAAGAAAGCAAAGAAGTCTTAGGGCAAACACAGTTCTTAGGTTTCTGATCAATTCCCAAATCGAGTAGCAGTCTTACTTCAGACAAAGAAACAGCAATAAATCCTTAGGAGCAGTTTCCCAGAGGCAGATTCGAAGCAGGCACAAGGGGAGTGAAGGCTTAGGCTTTAGAGTCAGTTGGTTACCAGCAAAAGCTGGCTGAACCTGCTTCTGCTTTATAGCCCTGAGTTCCCCCACAGCTGCTAGGGCAGTTCCTAATTACTCGGCTGCATTTCTGGCAGCTATTCTAGCTGAACGACGTCTCTGCTCTGTTTCCTTTCACCTCTCCTGAAATGTGGGTACTTGCAAAATCTCCTCCTCAGATTCCAACTCCCCCTCAGATTCATGAACCCTTTCCTGCTTCCCTTGCTTATCTGAAGAACAGGAATCGCTAACAGGCTTGGTTATTTGGGGTGCTGATTCAGAAAATTGCATTGGATAGACCACATCAGCTCTAGTTTCTGAATATATGTCATCCAGTAGTCATCATTTGCTCGTTCACAGAAAATCATATTTAATAATCTAGAACTGATTTCCCCCGCATATCTCACATACCTTGTTTTAGTTCCCGCAGCTCACAGGTTGGGAACCGCTGTTCTAGATCCTCTCTGACCATGCCACATTTCCCTATGTAATGCCCCCTTTCACACAAGAAACATTTACAGGAAGAAGTAGAGAAAAGCCATTCTACTGCATCCCAACTGACAAGAGAGCAAGCTCCTGTTTCTCACAGGACTCTGGGACTTTTTGATCCATATATATATATATTTGTAGGACTGAGTAAACAACGAAACCACTAAACAAAATCACACTGAATTTGGCCACAAGACACCAACACATCCAAGGTATGTCCTTCACTCAACCCCCCCCCCCCCAAAAATGGATTGACCTAGATATAACACAGCCAGGCATTGAAGCTGCAAGACTATTCAGAGCAATTTAACCAGACCAACATAGGATTAACCTTGCTAGAAGGTGGCCAGGCTTTGAAGCAGCGACACTACTCTGTACCATTGAAGCTGGCCAACTAAAGATTCCCCTAGGTAGCAAGCAGCCAAGCTTTGAAGCAGCGAGGCTATTCATTGCAATTCTACAGCCCAAAAACCCATTAGCCTAGACCGCAAGTACCCAGGCTTCCAAGCAGCAAGCCTATTCCATTGCATTCTAACTCACCAAACAAGGATTCCCATAAGAAAAAAAATGGCCAGGTTTTGAGGCTGCAAGGCTATTCACTGCTATTCCACCTGGCCAACAAAGGATTCCCATATGCCACAGCAATACGTGGCTGGGCACAGTTAGTGTGTGTGTGTGTGTGTGTGTGCGTATATATATATATCCTATGCTATTGAGTATGTTGGGGGTGATGAATGGGAATCATTTTTCGAATGCATGTCTTTAGGTTACACATTTGTAAATGTGCTCTTGAAGTCCATACAAGATTTCTACACAAGACCCTCATTTTCTGTGTAGGAAAAGCACTGTGTCTCTGCAGTAAAGAGTTTCCATGCAAAGTGTCCCAAAGTATCAAGAATCTGTTACCATGTGGGTTGTTATCATGGATGAGAAATCTTTTTTTCAAGTAGAAAAAAGTGAGTATTAATTCTTTATTCTTTATATCTCTCTCCTAGATCTTCCGGCTATTCGTTCCGGAACTGGCAGGCAACTCTTGCACCGAGCTAGTGGAAATGGTTCTGAGATCAGCACTGGAGAGCTCCCTAGACCAAACTTTGTATGCGAGACCTGGATAACTTCTGGTCCTGGGGCGGTGCAGGCTGTCTGCGTATCTTTCTCACACAGCATTAGGCAGCTTCGCTTCAGTGCAGCCATGCTTTGGGTATGAAACCGATGGCAAGATAGATGCCTGCGAAGACAGACACGGATGAAGACACTGAGCCTTTCACTGCTCATCTGTACCAAGTCCCTGACAGGCAGGGGAGCAGAAGGCTTTATATTTCATATTCTAGTCCCAACTCCAATGCAGATGCACTGTGGAGGGGGGGGGGGAGGATGGGCCCAATATCCCTAATGCATTCTCTGCTCAGTCATGGTGCAGAGATAGGACTATTATTATGCGGTGGGCAGCAGCATGAAAGTGGGTGAGACATGCTCTCTCAGACTCTCCGAATGGATGCTTTATGAGAATATATTCGTTTAAAGTCCATCATAAAGCAGAGTAGTGAAATGCTCTGGAAAGAAGACCAAAACACTTCATAGGTGAGGACCAAGGAACACAGATTGCCTGACTCTGTACACAATCCATAGGAAAAAGACTGGGGCAAAGCAAATCACTGCAAGTCACTTCTGGTGTGAGAGAATTGGCCTTCTGCAAGAAGGTTGCCCAGGAGACGCCCAGATGTTTTTACCATCCTTGTGGGAGGCTTCTCTCATGTCCCCTTATGGAGCTGGAGCTGACAGAGGGAGCTCATCCACAATCTCCCAAGGTTGGATTCGAACCGGCAAGGTTGGATTCGAATCTTCAGATCAGCAACCCAACCTTCAAGTTAGCAGTCCTGCTGGCACTTTAAAAAATATGTTTTTTAAAATGCCAAATTGGATAGATGTTTTGAAAAATGGCTCTTTGGGGTGTTAAACAAAGCCGAGAGCCGATGCAGTCTAGCAGTTTGAGTTCCAATCCCCACTCAAACATGGAAAAGCACTATGCGACCGCGTTCTCCCGGCCTCAGAGGAAGGCAATGGAGGCAGATGTCCCCTGAATAAATATTGCCAAGAAAAATCTAAGATAGATCACCATAAGATGGGCCTGACCTGAAGTCATACAAGAACAACAAAGAAACAGGGGAGAGTTATTCTGTGAGGAAGATAAATCACTGATCTTCGAAGCTTTCAGAAGAAATCATCCCCATGCTTTTTGCCAGAAAAGTGAGTGTGAAAAAGAGCCTTGTAGTCATGTGTGACCCTAAGCTACATAGATATTTTCTTGCATACAAATTTCCCCTAAAACTCAACTTCTCTGTTACTGAATCTCATGCACTCACTTTCTTGGATGAACACCCAGTATAGATAGAACTCTGCAATGAGTAATCTATGGCCAACCAGTTATACCTAGAAATGATGGGGGAGCCCCCGGTGGTGCAGCATATTAAAGCGCTGAGCTGCTGAACTTGCTGATCGAAAGTTTCCAGGTTCGAATCCGGGGAGCGGAGTGAGTGCCTGCTGTTAGCTCCAGCTTCTGCCAACCTAGCAGTTTGAAAACATGAAAATGTGAGTAGATCAATAGGTACCGCTCCGGCGGGAAGGTAACAGCGCTCCATGCAGTCATGCCGGCCACATGACCTTGGAGGTGTCTACAGAAAACACCAATACTTCGGCTTAGAAATTGAGATGATCACCAACCCCAAGAGTCGGACACGACTAGACTTAATGTCAGGGGAAAACCTTTACATTTACCTAGAGATGATGGAATTTGCAATCCAACAGCATCAGAAGAGCCACATATTTCCCCTTACCACTAGATTAAATAACTTCCAAGACTGCAGTTGCCCTCTTCGCTTAAGATTGCGATGCAAGTCAACCCAGGAACCCGATGGCGGCAAAGACAGTCGAACATGACCAGTCTGGCAATACAGCGGTGAGAATCAGCCTCAGAATTACATTCATGAATAGCCTCGCAAAGCTATCAAGTCCTCCGACAGAAGTGAAACGCCTTTCGGCGGCATTGAGGGCGAAGATGCCAGAACCCCCTGTCATCCACCGTTGAAATTACAACGACTTTGACAACGAAATAATTGGGAATTTGTGGGCCACAGAGACTTTGGATCGGCCTGTCTTATAATTAAATCCACGCCGTTCTGAGCGCCGGCGCCCAGGCTGCAGGGAGACTTTGAGGTTAATAAGAAGATTTTTAAAAATCAATCTGTTATTTCATAGGAAGCCTGGACCGTGATTGGAAGTGGGAGAAAGAGGGAGGGAGAGACAGACTCTCCGTGCCTTGTGCTTTCTTGCATGAAATGCGATGCTGGCAGCTGCAGAAATTTTGTACAAGCAGAATCCTTAATAATCAAGCCACTTGATAGAGCAGCAGGCAGGCCTTGCGGTGATCTAATCTAGGGAAGATAAAGGCATGAATGAGCTTTTGCAGGGAAATTGGAGACGAATACATACAGGGGAAGTGCTTGCATTTGTCAGTGGGTGGGTGGAGACCTGTTTCGTTTCTCCTTCTAATTCACTGTATATCTATATAGGCTCCACACCTTTGAAAGCTCACGTGAAAACCTGAAGCAAATCCATAGTAACCATCCGCTACTTTCTTTTTCGTGTCAGGAGCGACTTGAGAAACTGCAAGTCACTTTTGGTGTGAGAGAATTAGCCATCTGCATGGACATTGCCCAATATAATGTTTTAATTGATTATGTATTGCTGTCTGATGTATTTGTATGAATTTTATATGTTGTACGCCACTTTGAATCCCACCCACGGGAGAAAAGCGGGATAGAAATGAATTACCGTATATACTTGACTATAAGCCGACCCAAATATAAGCCGAAGCACCTAATTTTAACACAAAAAATCTGGGAAAACATTGACTCCAGTATAAGCCGAGGGTGGTAAATTTCAGAAATGAAAATAGATACCAATAAAATTACATTAATTGAGGCATCAGTAGGTTAAATGTTTTTGAATATTTACATAAAGCTCAAATTTAAGATAAGACTGTCCAACTCTGATCAAATAATTATTCTCATCTTCTTCAATGTAAATGTGCTTATGTATCCTTTTAATAATAATAGAGTGAAATAATACATGTAATAATAATAACAATAATAATAAATACAGGAAAATAATACAAATAATAATAAATAGAGTAAAATAATAAATGCAATAATAATAATAATAATAATAATAATAATAATAATAAGATCAGAGTGAAATAATAAATGTATTATTATTATTATTATTATTAATAATAATAATAAGATCAGAGTGAAATAATACATGTAATAATAATAATAATAATAGAGTAAAATAAATGTAATAGTAACAACAATAATAGAGAAAAATAATAAATGTAATAATACCAATAATAATAGAGAAAAATAATAAATGTACCATATCTTCTCAAGTATAAGCTGACCCAAATATATGCCAACCAGGACCCTCACCCGAGTATAAAGGAGCCCCCAGATGGCGTAGTGGACTAAGTGACTTGAAGGTTGGGTTGCTGACCTGAAAGCTGCCAGATTCGAATCCCACCTGGGGAGAGTGAGGATGAGCTCCCTCTATCAGCTCCAGCTCCATGTGGGGACATGAGAGAAGCCTCCCACAAGGATGGTAAAAACATCAAAACATCCGGGCGTCCCCTGGGCAATGTCCTTGCAGACGGCCAATTCTCTCACTCCAGAAGCAACTCCGGTTGCTCCTGACACGAAAAAAAAAAAAAAACCCGAGTATAAGCCGAGGGGGGCTTTTTCAGTCTTAAAAAAAGGGCTGAAAAACTAGGCTTATACTCGAGTATATATAGTTATAGGCTTATACTCAAGTAATGACACTTTTCAGTGTTTTAATTACTCTTAATTATATTGTCATGTGTTCAGGGAGATGGAGGCGGGTTATAAGAATAAAGTTGTTGTTGTTGTTGTTGTTGTTGTTGTTGTTGTTGTTGTTATTTCATTGCGCCACTGGGGGCTCCACCGTCAGCTACTGATGCTTGCAATAAATGTATTCTAGCTCTGTAGCAGCTTCCTCTACATTTCTGATTTTGTACATATGTGAAGCGAAGAAAAGAAATGTCTCTCATATTCAAAGTGACACTCAGGTATCTTACTAGTTATTCCATTTTAATGTTTCAACGCATTTACATTAGAGCTGTGTACTGCACTTTCAACCCCCAATCTGCTCTTTCAACTCCTGATTTGAATAGTTTCCTTTCGGTAAATTGGGGATACTGGGTTTTTTTCCCAATTGCCTTGGTGCCATCTTGTATTCAGCCTTGGTCCTCCTTTTCAGCCATTTCCACCTTTGGACAGTGCCCTTGTCCCAAATCCATTAAACAAGCAGGGGATGTCATTGTCTTTATCCTGAACATCATTGATTCCCTCTACTCTGCAAGAAATACCCTTTTTGTTTATTTATTTATTTTATTTACAGTATTTATATTCCACCCTTCTCACCCCAAAGGGAACTCAGGGCGGATCTCAATGCCCATATACATGGCAAACATTCAATGCCATTATTAGATATATAACATATAGACAGACACAGAGGCAATTTAACATTTTTCAGCTTCTGGCTTCGTGAAGGTATGCTTGATTCCGGCCACAGGGGGCGCTGCTGCTTCATCATCCACTTGTGACACCGAGTCCTTTGACTTCCTCATTCCTTTCCGCATGCTGCTGGCAGATTTTATGGTGTCATAAACTAAGTTAAATTAGCCTCGCCGCATAAGCGGTACTTAGAATTTTCTACTCAACAGATGCAACTGTTTTTCAAGCTGCTTAGGTCGGCAGTGAGCTAGGCTAACAGTTGCGAGCTCAATCTGACCCGGACTTTGATCTCATGACCTCTCAGTCAGTAGTGATTTATTGCAGTTGGCTACTAACCAGCTGCCCTTCAGCCCGGCCCCTTACACCTCATACACCGTACAGTGGAACTCTCTGCTGTGGTGGAGGCTCCTTCTTTGGAGGCTTTTAAGCAGAGGCTGGATGGCCATCTGTCGGGGGTGCTTTGAATGCAATTTCCTGCTTCTTAGCGGGGGGTTGGACTGGATGGCCCATGAGGTCTCTTCCAACTCTACTATTCTATGATTCTATGATTCTACTATAAATTGCAGAGGTGAAGTAGGTACCAACTGTAGACAATGCTTCCTTGGTACGGGTAACCCATAGTGGAATGTTTTCCATAGGAATGCTTTTTCAGTGCTAATATTCAACAAGTAAAGTGTATTCTCTTTTACTTTATTAGATGCACCCTCATATGTTTTAAGGGGAATTCTGCCACTGAGGAGGATGAGTCCTGGCAAGCTCTTTTTGTGAACCCCAGCTTATAATTTGAAGGATTGTGGTATGGATAGTCCAGGTTCCTCTATAGACAGGCACTACTACTTTCTAGCAGATAATTCCAAAGATTCTTCTAAATGACCATCAAGGTGGTATCAGATGCGGAAACAGGGTTAGACTCAGATAAATCTTAAGAAAGTAAAAAATTCAAATACTTGGAGCAGTACCCACTTCTTTGTGTGACCTTATAATCAGCAAAGGAGATGACAGTGCAGACATTGGAAGAAACCGCCACAAATAAGCTGGTCAGCGAAATCCCACGAATAGCTACTGTATGTCTGATTTATAGCTCTGTCAAAATCAAGCCAGAAACCCACTTGTTTAGCCCACACTTGACTCTGGGTTTGTCGAATTCTCAAATTCGATGTCAAACCTGAATGGATGTCAGCCCGCCTCTGCAGTTCGATAAAGTGATGTTTTGCTTTGTCTAACGATTTTCTTTTCTTCTTTTCCCCAGTGTTGCTGCATTTGTTTCCCAGCACTTTTCTTCCATGGTCTTGCATGATTCACTTCCATGAAATTGGCTCTACACAAACTATAACCCACTCAGGGGAAAGTTGCACACAAAAGAGTGAAAGGTGGTGTTTAAAAAAGATCCAGCTTTCAATTTGGTTGGCTTTTGTGCATGGAGCCATTGGTGGCTGTTGACAGCCATTCCAGATGGATAGTAGAGCCACTCCAGCCTTGAATGCTATCCATGTTATTGAATCTATGTGGGAGATAAAGGACACCACCTTGAATAGCCTTTTGGACTTAAAGTAGATTCATGGCAGTCACAGATGCCAATGCATGCCTATTTGCATGTTTAGCATCTTGTTTATTTTTTCAGACATTCAGTATAACTTGGATTTATCCCAACAAGAGCTTGTAAAGAGACTGGTTTTGAAAGTGTGTCTGGAAAAAAAGATCTTTTTGTCGGATGGACGTAATTAGTAGGCTGTGCAAAACTTCGTTTGTGTCTGGTTTGTCATACAGTAGAGTCTCGCTTATCCAACTTTCGCTTATCCAACATTCTGTATTATCCAATGCAGTCTTCCTTTTAGTAGTCAATGTTTTTCAATATATTGCGATGTTTTGATGCTAATTACCGTGTTTCTCCAAAAATAAGACAGTGTCTTATATTAATTTTTGCTCCCAAAAATGCGCTAGGTCTTATTTTCAGGGGATGTCTTATTTTTCCATGAAGAAGAATTCACATTTATTGTTGAACAAAAAAACCCCATTTATTATATACTGTACAGTAGTTGTCATCACAATCAGACAAACTGTGAGTCCTATCAAGAATTTCTTGTTACTACCACTAGTTCCATGTACAACATTCTATGGTACTTGCATTTCCCGACGCTGCATTCTCTGGTGTTTCCAAACAAAACCTTTGCTAGGTCTTACTTTTGGGGGAGGCCTTATATTTAGTAATTCAGCAAAACCTCTACTAGGTCTTATTTTCTGGGGATGTCTTATTTTAGGGTACAGGGTACTACATAATGTTACCGTGTATTGTACTGCTTTTTCTGTCAATTTGTTGTAAAACATGATGTTTTGGTGCTTAATTTGTAAAATCATAAGGCAATTTGATATCTGATGGGCTTTTGCTGAATTCATCCTTATTATCCAACATTTTTGCTTATTCAACGTTCTGTCAGCCCGTTTATGTTGGATAAGTGAGACTCTATTTTGTAAGGTTTGTACCTATGACGCAATATTAAGAAATGCAAGAGGCTCTTACACAAAAAACTTAAGATTCAAAACACTGACTTATGATTTTTAGGAAGCGTTATGTAAGTCTTGTAAGTCGCTGCAGGTCTCTGTGGCGGGCACCACTTCTCCCCCAAAAGGGCTGGGTTTGGTTCCCCCAACAGACCTCACAACCTCTGAGGATGCCTGCCATAGATGTGGGTGAAACATCAGGAGAGAATGCTCCTGGAACATATCATGGCCATACAGCCTAGAAAACTCACAGCAACCCAGTGATTCCGACCGTGAAAGCCTTCGACAACACTTTAGAAATGATTTGTCACCCCCACCCCAATTTAGTAATGAGCATTGAAACATTTTTTTATTGATTGTGCAGGCCTACTAATTAGAAAACTGATTTGCCTTCTAAACCAGCACATGATAAAAAGGTCAAGAACTTCTCAAAGACACACAACATATACACATGTGTGTGCAGTATAGTAAAGGTAAAGGTTTTCCCCTGACATGAAGTCTAGTCATTTCTGACTCTGGGGGTTGGTGCTCATCATTTCTCTCATCCATTGGTCGACAAAATGGATCTCTTTTCCTCTTATTGCCACTATGAAGTCTCTTGTGAGGAAATAAATCTTTAAGTTTATGCAGTTCTGGATAGATATTGCCACAGAGTATAAAGTCTTGTCATGACTGGATTCTTTGTAGCTTTGAGGTGACTAATACAATGTTGTCATGACTTTCTCTATTGCTGTAGTGTATGGCTTTTTAATCTAATCTGGGTACAGTTCCGACGCGATGTGAATTTCTGTGCTCCTTTTGCTTCCTACACTTCCTTCCAGTGCTTCACCAACTGACAAAATCTAACTGACAAAATATAACTGCCATTTCAGGCTGGCAGGAGCCAAGACTAAGCTCCGCCCTTTTAGAATCTTAAAGAGACAGGACAGCAGGTGATGTTCTGCCTCCTCGTGGCATGACAGTGCCTTTACCTTCCCACCTGAGCGGTACCTATTGATCTACTCACATTTGCATGTTTTTGAACTGCTAGATTGGCAGAAGCTTGGGCTAACAGTGGGTGCTCACTCAGCTCCCCGGATTTGAACTGCCGATCTTTCGATCAGCAAAGTTTGACCCGCTGTGCTACCGGGGTCTCCAGCAAATGATCAACTTTTGCAATAACGGCACCCTGCAGAGTTTGGCAATGTTCCTTTGCTGCACTACAACACCCAGATGCCCTCAAAGAGCATTGTCACCTCCAGAGACTATACTGTGTAATGTAGTCCCAAAAGTAACTTTCCCAAGCTTTGCAACTTCATAAAATTTTTCACATTCAGAGGTCATCAGTCCTGACCCTTTGCTTTCTCGGTGCTCCTCAAACTACATCTGAAGCAAAGCATTGATATGTTGGCAGCCAATCTTGGCACTGCAGCAACGGAGCCAACGTGTGCCCTTTCTCCTTGAACTCTTCAGAAACAAAATCAAGAATCACTTTTCTCATTTCCTTTGATTGATTCACTATATCTTTTCCCACTGAAAACAAACTTCTCCGCTTTCAGCTCAGTCATTATGAAGGTATTTTTAGCTCTATCCTGTTGAGACAGAGTTCGGTGCGGAGGGGGAAGAGCCTGTTCTTCTGAGGAAAGGTTACCTAAGTTGTAAGGTGAATGCCAGCACTGCAGGAAGCCCGAGCTTGGTGGCATTTTGGGTAAAGCTTTTCTCTTGACATTAAGTCTAACCGTGTCTGACTCTGGGGGTTGGTGCTCATCTCCATTTCTAAGCCGAAGAGCCAGCGTCGTCCATAGATACCTCCAAGGTCAAGTGGCCGGCATCACTGCATAGAGCGCCGTTACCTTCCCGCAGGAACAGTACCTATTGATCTACTCACATTTGCTTGTTTTCAAACTGCTAGGTTGGCAGAAGCTGGGGCTAACAGCGCGAGCTCACCCCGCTCCCCAGATTTGAACCACCAACCTTTCAGTCAGCAAGTTTAGCAGCTCAACAGTTTAATCTGCTGCACCACCAGGGGTGCCAATGGCATTTTAGGGAGCTCAAAATGTGCTTCAGAAGCCATTCATGGGGCAACTAACAACTCGGAAGCCAATATGGTAATGAATCCACGCTGAATTTAAGCTTGAATCATAAAGGTGTGGTCCAAGTTACTTTAGACCTATTGGAATCATAGGATACTGGGATCCAAATTCAGCACCTCAGTGATATTTATTTATTTATTTATTTATTTACAGTATTTATTTTCCGCCCTTCTCACCCCGAAGGGGACTCAGGGTGGATCACAATGTACACATACATGGCAAACATTCAATGCCATATGAACATAGAGACAGAGACAAAGACAGAGACACAGAGGCAATTTAACCTTCTCCAGCTTCCAGCTTCCTGAGGGTATGCTTGTTTCCGGCCACAGGGGGAGCAGCTGCTTCATTATCCACAATGACTCTTAGTCCTCCTTGGATACTTCCTCATTCCAAACGATGCTGGATGATTTTTATGGTGTCGTAAATTAGTTAAATTAGCCTCCCCACATAAGTGGTAACTAAATTTCCTACTTGATAGATGTAACTATCTTTCGAGTTGCTTAGGTCAACAACGAGCAGGGTTTTTTTTTTAATGGTCGGGTGCTCACTCTGACACGGGTTGGCCTCGAACTCATGACCTCTTGGCCATAGTGATTTATTGCAGCTGGCTACTAACCAGCCTGCACCACAGCCTGTCCCCATCCAGTCCAGTTTGTAAAGCAACAAGACTAGGAGCATCCTATAGATACATGCATCTTGCATCCGATTACATATAAATTGTCTCAATTTTTCAAATCTGCATATGCCTTTTTTAAATTGTAACTTGCCTCTTTGTATTATTACCATTACTCATGTATTGCTCAATTTTGTGGCTATTTTCAAGGTTAGGATTATCTTTCTTGTCAACATCCGAAGGCCTCGGCTCCTATCCACATCTCATCTAACAAAAGGGAGTCCGATGCCTCAGTGGCTCCTTATGTGAATCCATTCTTCTCATTCCAACACATAGAAGATATTACTTCCAAATCTGCACATCACAAACCAAATCAGATAAGCTTCAAAGGATGCAGATAGATATCCTTTCCATTTTTCTACAAGTTTCCCTTTCAGAAGCTCTTGATGTGAACTGCGGGGAGAGTTGGGAGGAAGATGGACTGAAGTTTGATGTTGAAACATTTTGTATCTTAAGAGCAAAGACAGGTCATACAGGGATTAGAGATTGCTCTGAATCTCAGATATCAACCAGATTTACGTCAAGGTGCAGCAGCTGATAGTGAGATATTGTGGGAATTAACTGTCCAGAAAGTCAAGACGGGAGATGAAATTTGGGATCAGAGTTCAACTATTGAGATTATTCCATTGTAGATCTATGATTTGTATCACACAAGGTTCTGTCCCTTGGTTAATCCCAACATAATTTCTCTGTTACTTGAGAAATGTGATTTCTTATTTTCCTAGGATCGAAGATCTCAAGGATCCTTCAAGGATGCATCTGCACTGCAGAATTAAAGCAGCTTGACATCACTTTAACTGGCTTGGCTCAATACTATGGAATCCTGCGAGTTGCAGTTCAATGAGGTACCAGAACTTTTTGTCAGAGAAATCTAAAGACCTTGTAAAACTGCAACTTCCATAGCGTTGTTGAAGGCTTTAATGGCCGGGATAATAATAATAATAATAATAATAATAATAATAATAATAATAATAAAGCATAATAATTCACAACCTCTGAGGATGCCTGCCATAGATGTGGGTGAAAATTCAGAAGAGAATACTTCTGGAACATGGCCATACAGCCCGGAAAACACATAACAAAACTTCCATAGCATTTAGACATGGGAGTTCAAGTGATCAAATGGCATTAATTCTTCAGTATAGATGCACCCTAAGGGTCCAATCTCAACTGGATACAGTGACCAAGGTTTTCACTGATTCACACATTTGCAATAACAGCCCAAAGGATCTGAGCTAAAGTAGCAAAATCTATAACTGAGGCTAGAAATAGAAATGGAGATGGGTTGGGATGATACAAATAGACACTGTTATTGTTATGTCTCTGCTACCATAATTTTAAAGAGCTAGTTGTAATATGGAATTGAGGCGGGAGGTTAAAGAACCCCAGGAAATGCCATATATGGGCAGAGATGGCGACGGCTAGCGAGCCGGGTGCATAAGCTCACAGAAACATGTGATTTCTGGGAAATCACGTGTTTCTGAAGAAATGAAAGTTAAGAATAGACAAACTGCGCGTGCGCACGCAGGCGCTCTGAGTGATTGTGAACACGACACAGAAAGAGTGCGCCCGGGCCGCTGGTCAGCGCTGATTGGATGCAAGTCGAGCCGCGTCACAACTCTAAGCCAATGAATTTGCTTGTGGGCGGGCATAACCCGAACCCTGTAATTTGTATAAATATTTACTCAGCCCACCGCTGGGGGTTCTCCCTTGGAAAGCACCGTGTTGTGCTAGGGGGAACCCCAGCGGCCGCTTGCCAATAAACTGTTTTTCTTGGAAAGACTCCAGTTGTCCGTCTTCAATTCCTCCCACTGCGCTCGCAAGGACCGTAGCACAAAGGTTCGGCTACAGAATAATTCTTAATGCTTATATTGGAAAGTGCTTATTGCACTTTTAAAGGCTGTATATTATTGATGTCATGGCCTATGGCTAGTACAATAAAAAATATTCATTATTATTATTATTCTGGACTCTTCACTGAGCCTAGAACCCCAGGTCTTGGAGGTGGCCAGTGGAACTTTTGCACAATTAAAACTTGTGCGCCAGTTGCGCCCATACCTTGGCCACAGTGGTCCATGCTCTTGTTACATCTTCAATAGACTACTGCAACATACTCTATGTGGGGCTGCCTTTGAAGACAGTTCAGAAGCTTCAAATATTCCAACAGGCAGCAGCCAGATTGCTTGCTGGAGTGACGTACAGGGAGCACAGAACCCCCGTGTTACACCACCTCCACTGGCTACCAGTCTGCTACAAAGCACAATTCCAAGTGCTGGCTTTAGCCTATAAAGATAAATACACACAAATGTCTATACTAGACAATGTCGAAGAGATAAACAAACACTATAAACGTTCAAAACATAAAAAGAGATGTGTATGTTAGAGCATCTTGCAAAGGCCACAGAAATAGTCAGGCCTCTCTGAGTATAGAGCTATCTTCCTTCTATGTAAAAAGGATAAGCGAATACTATAAAGTTTCAAAACATAAGTTGCACTATGTAATTCAGAGCACCATATACATACAATATTACCTGAGAGTTAACAACAATAATGAAAATAATAAGTACAGTCAACTGTTATAATCCACAGTAGTATCTTCCAGACTGTAATAGTCTCCACTATTTAAACATCAATTGAATTTGGCAACCAAAACAATATAAACACATTCAACCTTTGCAAAATAATATTGGTTAATATCTCTTTTAAGACTTCACAGGTATTGAAAAGCTTGTTCAAAAAAAAAAAACCTTGACCAAAAGTTCTTTTGATTCTTTGAGATCCTGTGTTGATGACATCAAATGTATAGCATATCTTTTGAAATTACAGTCTATTGGAAGTAAGTTCAGTTTCTCAAGAGTAAGATCCCAAGTCTGGGGAACAAACTATGCATGAATGTTGATTCTGAGTAGTTGTCAAAAATAGCCCCAGCTAGGAGAACACAATGCTGTTTCTAAGTAGCTGGCTCTTCACAAGTATGACTGGTGGGGACGAGAGACAGGGCTTTCTCAATTGTGGCCCCTAGGCTATGGAACCAATGGTATTAGATTGGCCCCTCCCTCTTGTGTTAGGAGAAAGGTGTAGTGGATTGATGATAATAAATGGAAGCTCTTACGTGTGCCCACGATCCAGAGTCACCCGCAGAACAATAACATGCCACTCAGGTTTGCAGAACAAAGATACAGGAACTTTACTGATTCTAAGAGATCAAAAACGGTAGTATTTACAATGGTCCCTCTGATCACTTACAGAAGTCCACAGTCATAAATTGTCACGACCCAGGCTGCAGAGCACCAATAACCATACACAGAGGCCAGAATCTAACTAATATCTTTATTGAAGGAATATATAAAGTTAATAAAAGCAAGTGTATGAAATAGTCCAGAAATAGACCTTTCAGGAAAGGTCAAAATTAGTCCAAAGAAACAATGTCCAATATGAAATATTAAGGTCCAAAGTTGTAATCCAATAACCGAAACACTCACTTTGCCAGGCAAAGTGAGGGGAGATGACAAGGTCTTTTAGTCCATGAAACTTGAGCGAGGCTAGGAAACAACTTGATTCTTGGAAAAACGAGGCTTGATTCAAGGCAACAAGGAAACAAGGAACAAGAGCAAGATCCGTGGTAATTACTTGGTAAAATCCGGGAAACAAGACGAGGCTGAGTCTTAGAAAGCAAGGCAGGATTCGTGGAGTAAACAAAGCTGGGAACGAAGGCTTGGCGACAGGAACGGAGGCTTGGAAGCGGAGTAGCTGTCCACACACGCTACTCCGGTTGCTGACGAATTGACTCCGCAAGATCCCTTTGTGGGTAAAACACCTAAATAGGGTCCCGTTTTCCCGCCCAAGAGCAGTTCTCTGGAGAACCAGAAACGAAAGCTATTTTCTGAGTCCAGATGCATGACTCCCTAAACTTTCCCATGGGAAGCAGGCTTAATCAGCTGAATGCTTAGCAGCTATCCTAGCACTCCTGCGAGACGCCTGATCGACTCCTCTCTGTTGTTTACAAAAATCATGGCGAGAAAACGTAGGAGATTTAGGCTCAGGGCTTGTTTGACAGACTTCTGGAAGACAAATCTCTTGCAGGTGCAAGGTTTCCAAATTTGGCTGGGAAAGTTCCAATTCTGACTGAAACGGCGAAAAACCCAAGTTCTCCTCCTCATCTGGCACAACAGTGCCAGAAACGGGACTACATGGCCCATGACTCATCACACTATCCCCCTCCTCAAGCCCCCTCTCAAACTGGGACTCTCTCCCCGAGGCGCGAGGCCGCGGCTTGGCGGGATAGGTCTGATGGAAGCGGCGGGTTAAATCGGGGGCATGGACTGTGGAAGCGTCTTCCCAAGAGCGTTCCTCGGGGCCAAAACCCACCCAGTCAATGAGATATTGTAGGCGGCGGCGGTGAAAGCGAGAATCCAAAATGTCCTGAACCTCAAACTCCTCCTCCCCATCCATCAAAACAGGAGGGGGGGCCGGCCGGTCTGTATCAGGGCGCACACCATCCGCCGGAAGGAGCAGGGAGCGATGGAACACTGGATGAATGCGCATAGAGCGTGGAAGTTGGAGTTTGAAAGTCACGGGGTTAAGTTGCGCCACCACTGGATAGGGACCAATGAAACGGGCATCTAACTTCCGGCAAGGGCGATGGGAGGGCAAAAAGCGAGTGGACAGAAGAACCCGGTCTCCTACCTTGATTTCGGGGCCCGGCTGGCGATGTTTGTCCGCGTGGCGTTTATAGTCCTCCTTGGCTTGGTCTAGTTGCTGGAGCAAGAGTTGTTGCACCGCTGTGAGTTCCTGCAGCCAGTCCTCTGCTGCGGGAACTTCTGAGGTTTCAATGACAGGGGGAAAGAAACGTGGATGGAAGCCGTAGTTTGCAAAGAACGGGGTTTCTTTAGTAGAAGCCTGGACCCCATTGTTGTAGGCAAACTCTGACAGCGATAACAGGGAAGCCCAATTGTCCTGCTGGTAGTTCACATAACAGCGAAGGTATTGTTCCAAGGTGGCATTGGTGCGCTCAGTTTGCCCATCTGTTTGGGGATGATGAGCCGAAGATAAACGAGAGTCTATGCCCAATAGTTTTTGTAGTGCTTTCCAGAAACGAGAGGTGAATTGGGACCCACGGTCTGTGACCAAACTCTTGGGCAATCCATGCAATCTGAAAACATGTTGGAGGAATAGATCTGCAGTCTCTTTGGCCGTGGGAAGGCCATCACAGGGAATGAAATGGGCTAACTTGGTGAAAAGGTCCACCACCACTAGGATCGTGGTGAATCCACAGGAAGGTGGTAGATCAGTGATAAAATCCGCAGAGATTATTTCCCATGGGTGGGATGGGGTAGGGAGGGGATGCAGAAGCCCTGAGGGCTTTTCCCTTCTTGTTTTGGAGCGCTGACATACTGGGCAGGTGTTGACATATTTTTCCACATCCTTGCGGATCTTGGGCCACCAGAAATCTCTTAGGATCAAATGCATGGTTTTAAATAGTCCGAAATGCCCTGCTGGCTTGCAGTCATGACACAGACGAAGTGCTTTTTCCCTGCCCGGTCCTGGGGGGATGTAAACATGATTTCTATAGCAAAGTAGCCCATCCTTAAGCGAAAAGGGAAAATGTAGTCCTTGGCGAAGTTGGTCCTGTGCCCAGGCATCTGCTTGCTGACTAGCCCTGATTTCCTGAGCACAAAGGGGCCCTGGAGTAGAGGGAGTTGATTCAATGGGAGTGGATTTGGTGTTTCCCACTGTGAGCGTGGCAAAGTTCTCGGGTTGTAGCAGCTGGGACTCCAAGGTCTCCTTGCGCCCTGCAGCGTATTCCGGTTTCCGTGACAGAGCATCTGCTTGCTTGGTCTGGGCTGGGGTTACATAATGAATTTGGAAGTTAAAACGTTCAAAGAATAAAGCCCAGCGTTGTTGCCTCTGATTTAGCTTGCGGGCAGTTCTTAGATGCTCTAGATTCCGGTGATCAGTATGGACTTCAATGGGAAATTTGGCCCCTTCTAGCCAATGTCTCCAAGTTTCAAAGGCTGCCTTTATGGCCAATAGTTCCTTTTCCCAAATGGTGTAATTTCTCTCTGGTGCGGTCAATTGACGGGAATAAAAGGCACAAGGATGAAGATGATCTCCCACTGGTTGTAGGAGTACAGCCCCGATTGCCACATCGGAGGCGTCCGCCTGCACAACAAAAGGGGTTTCAGGATCTGGATGCTGAAGGATTGGCTGGGACGTGAATAATTTCTTTAGTTGCTGGAACCCTTTCTCTGCTTGATCTGTCCAGCGGAAAGGCTGTTTCCCACGGATGCAGCTGGTGATTGGGTCAGACCAGCGAGCAAAGTCTGGAATGAACTTGCGGTAGTAGTTCGCGAACCCCAAGAATCGTTGCACCTCTTTCTTGTTGGTTGGCGCCCGCCATTCCAATACTGCTGAAACCTTTGCCGGGTCCATGGAGAGCCCTAGTGGCGAGACGCGGTACCCCAGGAAATCTACCTCTTGTAGATCAAAAGCGCATTTTTCCAGCTTGGCATAAAGTCCATGATCCCGCAATCGTTGTAACACCATTCTGACGTGGTTCTCATGTTCTGATTGTGATCTAGAAAACACCAAAAAATCGTCCAGGTAGATGATCAAGAACCGATCTAGATAATCCTGAAAGATGTCATTGACAAAATGCTGGAACGTTGCGGGAGCTCCACATAAACCATAATTCATAACTCGGGACTCGAATAATCCGAATTTAGTCTGGAAGGCGGTCTTCCACTCGTCCCCTTCTCTGATGCGAACTAGATTATAAGCCCCCCGAAGATCCAGCTTGGTGTAGACCTTGGCTCCTCGAAGTCGGTCTAGTAGGTCCGAGATCAAGGGCAGGGGATAGCTGTTCCGCTTAGTGATATTGTTCAATGCTCTATAGTCCACCACCAAGCGTAAGGCCCCTGACTTCTTTTTCACAAACATCACTGGGGAAGCGGCTGGGGATTGAGAGGGTCTGATGAATCCCTTGCGAAGGTTTGACTCTATGAACTCCCTGAGAGCTTCTTGCTCCGGTTCAGTCAGGGAGTAGAGATGTCCTCGCGGGATCGGGGGCCCCTCCACCAAGTCAATGGCACAGTCATAAGGTCTATGTGGGGGTAATCTCTCGGCTTCTGTTTCATTGAATACATCCCAATATTCTGAGTACTTCTTGGGCAAGGTGATAATGGGTTCAGTGTCTGTGGCATGGCAGACCTTGGCTACAAGGCAATGGTTCTGGCAATATTTAGAAGCAAACTGCAGTTCTCTGTTGGACCAGGAGATGCTTGGGTCGTGAAGTGTCAGCCATGGAATTCCCAAAATCACAGGGAAATGGGGAACCTCGGTAACAAAGAAGGAAATCTCTTCCATATGTTCCCTTATCCACATTCTGGTGGGTTCCGACCACTGGCTTACGGGACCCGTCTTGAGGGGGCGGCCATCGATGGCTTGCACCACACGGGCGTTCTTGAAGTCATGATATTGTAATCCCAGAGAGTCGGCATACTCTCTATCAATGAAATTGTTTGTGGCTCCTGAGTCTATCATGGCATGGACCATGACGGGCCCTTTTTTTGCTGACCACAAGGTGACCACTAGAAGAAATAGGACCCCGGTTGGTGGCTCTTGAGTGGGTTTTTTGACCGGGTTGGCGAGCCTCTCTACGCCCGGTCGCTGGCTTCCCCCCGCCGGCTGTGCGCCAGCCGCCTCAGACGCCTTCGTCTCCGTGGAGGACGCCGCCGCCAGACGGGCGGCGGGCTTCCCCTTGGCTGGGCACTCTCTGGCGAAGTGGCCCCCGTTTCCGCAGTACCAACAGAGATTTAGGCGTTGGCGGCGGGCCTTCTCGGCGGCATCTAATCTGGGACGCACATTGCCCAACTGCATCGGCACCTCCTCGCTCCCTCTGGGGTATGGGGCTGGTGGCGGGGGTCTCCATACTGGACGCGGCTGGACGCCGGTGGGAGCGGGAGGTTTCACCCCAGCTCTACCGCTCTGGCCTCGGACCCATTGTTTTCTGTTGGCAAGCATGACTTCAGCTCGTAAACATTGATCAATGAGTGCTTCAAGAGAGTGGGGAGGATCCACCTTGGAGATTTCTTCCAGCATCTCAATGTTGAGACCCTCCCGAAATTGTCCTCTGAGGGCTACATCGTTCCAGCCGGTGTTGTGGGCCAGCACTCGGAACTCGGCTATGTACTGGGACAAGGGTCTGTCCCCTTGGGAGAGGCGCCGGAGTTTGTGGCCAGCTGCCTCCAAATTGTCCTCGATTCCCCAGGTCGCCTTAAGGTGGTCCAAGAAATGTTGCGCTGATCTTAGATGTGGGGAGACTTGGTCGAACAGTGCCGTCGCCCAGTTGGCCGCTGGCCCGTCCAAGAGACTGTAAATCCACGCCACCTTGATGTCTTCTTGTGGAAACTCGGCAGCACGGGCCTCTAGATAAGCCTGGCATTGGCGACGGAAAACATGAACCTTAGAAGCTTCTCCAGAAAACTTGGTTGGCAACGCCATGGCCGGGAGACGGATTCCGCGCTCCTTTAAACCCCTTATTTCCCCATCCTGCGCATTGAGCTTGTCACGGATGCGGTCCACTTCGTCCTTGTCGATGGTGTAGCTAAGTGGCTGGCCACCCGGCACGGTTCCGGTAGACATACTGGCCTAGGTTAATTGGTGCTTAGGGTGGCGGAGTCAAACTGTCACGACCCAGGCTGCAGAGCACCAATAACCATACACAGAGGCCAGAATCTAACTAATATCTTTATTGAAGGAATATATAAAGTTAATAAAAGCAAGTGTATGAAATAGTCCAGAAATAGACCTTTCAGGAAAGGTTAAAATTAGTCCAAAGAAACAATGTCCAATATGAAATATTAAGGTCCAAAGTTGTAATCCAATAACCGAAACACTCACTTTGCCAGGCAAAGTGAGGGGAGATGACAAGGTCTTTTAGTCCATGAAACTTGAGCGAGGCTAGGAAGCAACTTGATTCTTGGAAAAACGAGGCTTGATTCAAGGCAACAAGGAAACAAGGAACAAGAGCAAGATCCGTGGTAATTACTTGGTAAAATCCGGGAAACAAGACGAGGCTGAGTCTTAGAAAGCAAGGCAGGATTCGTGGAGTAAACAAAGCTGGGAACGAAGGCTTGGCGACAGGAACGGAGGCTTGGAAGCGGAGTAGCTGTCCACACACGCTACTCCGGTTGCTGACGAATTGACTCCGCAAGATCCCTTTGTGGGTAAAACACCTAAATAGGGTCCCGTTTTCCCGCCCAAGAGCAGTTCTCTGGAGAACCAGAAACGAAAGCTATTTTCTGAGTCCAGATGCATGACTCCCTAAACTTTCCCATGGGAAGCAGGCTTAATCAGCTGAATGCTTAGCAGCTATCCTAGCACTCCTGCGAGACGCCTGATCGACTCCTCTCTGTTGTTTACAAAAATCATGGCGAGAAAACGTAGGAGATTTAGGCTCAGGGCTTGTTTGACAGACTTCTGGAAGACAAATCTCTTGCAGGTGCAAGGTTTCCAAATTTGGCTGGGAAAGTTCCAATTCTGACTGAAACGGCGAAAAACCCAAGTTCTCCTCCTCATCTGGCACAACAGTGCCAGAAACGGGACTACATGGCCCATGACTCATCACATAAATAGTCCTTTCTCAGTCCACAAATCTGCTTCAGAGAAGAATACAGTCCTGGTTCTTCTCGCTCTTTTCTCAGCAGCAAACAGGCCTCAAAATATCAAGGCCTCTCTGAGTACACTGCTCCCTACACCAGCAGTACTCAGTCAGCACTGAAATCTTGTCCAAACTAGTTCTGCAGCAGCAGAACAGAAACAGTATCAAATCAATCCCCAGGTCTTTGCAGGCTCAGCCAATCGGCTTCATGCACTTCATTTTCCAGTTAACACACACAGCACAGTGCGTTTGCAAACCATGACAAAAGGGTCCCAGAAATGCATGCGCATTTTTGTCGATCCAGAACGAATCAAACTGAAAAATTGAGAAATGAGAAATGGAGCAACTATCACTGACAAATTAATTCACCCAACTTGTTTGTCACAATCTCAGAGCAAACATATCTAGGCTTTGTAGAAAGAGCAACCACATGCTGAGATGGGAGCCTGACTAGATCTCTAAATGGAGAAATAAACTCCTCTCCTTCGTTTTGTAAAACAAGCATTACGAATCCAGGCTGGAGAAATGGTGTTAAGGGGATAAATTAAGCTGTATAACATCTTTTAACAAGAACTCTAATTTGGGTAGCTTGCTGTAAAGGATGCCACTTGTGATGGAGGGAGCCGGAGGAAAAAGCCGTTTGGAGCATCAGAAATCTTGCAGATGGCATAGTGACGACTTTGACATGTAATCCAACACAGCATAAAACTAAATGAGATCTTTGGGACTTTGAAATTAGACATCCATATGGCTTCCGTTAGAGAGAGACAAGGCGAAGGATGCTTTCAAGTTTGTCAAACATGGCTTATAATAAAAGTTTATCATGGTGGTGGTGGGGAAGGGGGAAGAAAATACTACAAATAATCTTTTAAAATGGACCACACACCTAATGATTTTTTAAAAAATAAATTAATTGTAATAGTTACTACTTTGTTGGAGACTCTACATTTCATTGATGCTACAAATCCATTTGTTAATGGCAGCAGGTGGCTAATTGGATTAAAGGATGATCGGGAAGCATTTGCAGGCAAAATAACAAAAAAGGCAGAAGGGAGAGTGTGCTAATTCTTTGCCCTGGCATCTGGATGCAGTAAGGTTGGGATATTGTCCATCTTGCAGGCCATATGAGCAGGATCCCCTTACGTCAAATCATATAATAATAATAATAATAATAATAATAATAATAATAATAATAATAATAATAATAATAATAATTTAATAATATTATTAATATTATTAATAATTTAATAATAATATGTTCATTGGAACTTATGCCTCAAGTACCACCTCCCAGCAGCAAAGAACTGGTGGGATCACAAACCTGCAAAAGTATTGGAAAATGAGCACGCAAAGATACTGTGGGACTTCCAAATCCAGACTGACAAAGTTCTGTAACACAACACACCAGACATCACAGTTGTGGAAAAGAAAAAGGTTTGGATCATTGATGTCGCCATCCCAGGTGACAGTCGCATTGACAAAAAACAACAGGAAAAACTCAGCCGCTATCAGGACCTCAAGATTGAACTTCAAAGACTCTGGCAGAAACCAGTGCAGGTGGTCCCGGTGGTGATCGGCACACTGGGTGCCGTGCCAAAAGATCTCAGCCGGCATTTGGAAACAATAGACATTGACAAAATTACGATCTGCCAACTGCAAAAGGCCACCCTACTGGGATCTGCACGCATCATCCGAAAATACATCACACAGTCCTAGACACTTGGGAAGTGTTTGACTTGTGATTTTGTGATATGAAATCCAACATATCTATCTTGTTTGCTGTGTCTTACAATATAATAATAATAATAATAATAATAATAATAATAATAATAATAATAATAATAATAACAATAATAACAATTATTTATATTCCACTCTTCTTCCCAAGGGGACTCAGAGCGAATTACAGCATATAAACATACACAGGCAAACATTCAATGCCTTCTTACAATGAAATACAATGAGACACAAATACACAGACAAAGGCAAAGGCTTCTCCTTTCATTTCTGGCTTTGGAGGTGGAGCTCTTCTCCGTTTCCAAGCCTAGGAGCCTGCATTGTCTGTAGACACTTTATGGTTGTGTGGCTGGCATGATTGCTTGGAGTGTCTTTTTGCCTTTTCCCACTGAAGCATTACCTATTTATCTACTCACATTTGCATGTTTTCGAACTGCTAGGTTGGCAGGAGCTAGGGCTAACAGTAGGAGCTCACTGAGTCCCACGGATTCAAGCTGCTAACCTTCAGGTCAGCAGCAGCACCCATTGTGCAGCCCCTGTAAGTATAGTGATGCTGAATGGAGGTTTTGGGGAGTTGGAGTCTAAGGCCAGGATCCCAAAAAGCAGTGGTTCTCAACCTGTGGGTCCCCAGATGTTTTGACCCTCAACTCCCAGAAATCCAAACAGCTGGCAAACTGGCTGGGATTTCTAGGAGTTGTAGTTCAAAACACCTGGGGACTCACAGGTTGAGAATCTCTGCCATTGAGGCAAACATAATGAAGTATCAGTGGTTTCATGTTCTCTCTACTCATGCAGGGAGATATCCAAGCTACATGAGTGGTAGCAGCATCAGCAATAGATATCATGGAAAAAGCTGGATTCAGCAGCAATGAATGGAAGAATTATAGAACCACTAGCTGTGCCCGGCCACGCGTTGCTGTGGCTTAGTCTGGTGGTGTTGGTCAGTCTACATTAGGTTGTATTGATGCTGTGACCTCCACCCTTCTTTATACTCACATTAGTAGTAGTATTTGAAGTCTGTTACCTTCTTCAATTTTTGTGTTGATTGATAATTGCTTGAGATCCCTGTTGTCTTTGGTTTGTTGTTAGTTGTAATGTCTGATTCTGCTGAGTGCGGTTTATATTTTTATTGTGGTACAATAGTCCTTTTTTTGTTTTGCCTGTGTAGGTGTTTATTATTATTGTTGTTGTTGTGGTCATGAAGGTTGGATAAGTTAGATGCTACTGTATTGTTTTTTGGAGGCCCAGTGTAGCACTGACTGGCCTCTCAGCCTCAGTGCCTGGCTGTTTCTTGCCTGTGATGGTGTTGATTCTTATTGTTGTTGTTGTTGTCATTGTTATTATTGTAATTGTTTTTTTGGAGGCCAAGTGTGAATGTAGGGATTGGGGAGGTGGATGAGTTGTGTTGCCAAATGTTGTATTTGTTATAGTCACAATGCGTTGTTGTGAGTTTTGTGGGTCTGGATTGTGGTTTTGTGGTGTGGTTGTGTTGTTACAACTGAGAGGCAAGGCTTTTGTGTTGTGTTGCGAAGTTTTGTATTTCTGGGTCGTTTAGTTGTGTGCCAAGTTTTGTATTTCTGGGACGTTTAGTTGTGTTGTTATAGTCACGATGCATTGTTGTGAGTTTTGTGGGTCCGGATTGTGGTTTTGTGGTGTGGTTGTGTTGTTACAATCGGGAGGGAATACTTTTGTGTTGTGTTGCCAAGTTTCGTATTTCTGGGGCTTTTAGTTGTGTTGTTATAGTCATGATGCGTTGTTGTGAGTTTTGTGGGTCCGGTGTGGTTTTGTGGTGTGGTTGTGTTGTTACAACCGGGAGGCAAGGCTTTTGCATTGTTTTGCCAAGTTTTGTATTTCTGGGGCGTTTTGTTGTGTTATAGTCACGATGCGTTGTTGTGAGTTTTGTGGGTCCGGATTGTGGTTTTGTGGTGTAGTTGTGTTGTTACAATCGGGAGAAAAGGCTTTTGTGTTGTGTTGTCAAGTTTTGTATTTCTGGGACATTTAGTTGTGTGCCAAGTTTCGTATTTCTGGGGCGTTTAGTTGTGTTGTTATAGTCACAATGCATTGTTGTGAGTTTTGTGGGTCCGGATTGTGGTTTTGTGGTGTGGTTGTGTTGTTACAACCGGGAGGCAAGGTTTTTGCATTGTGTTGTCAAGTTTTATATTTCAGGGGCGTTTAGTTGTGTGCCAAGTTTTGTATTTCTGGGACTTTTAGTTGTGTTGTTATAGTCACGATGCATTGTTGTGAGTTTTATGGGTCCGGATTGTGGTTTTGTGGTGTGGTTGTGTTGTTACAACCTGGAGGGAAGGCTTTTGCATTGTGTTGCCAAGTTTCGTATTTCTGGGGCGTTAGTTGTGTTGTTATAGTCACGATGCGTTGTTGTGAGTTTTGTGGGTCCTGTGTGGTTTTGTGGTGTGGTTGTGTTGTTACAACTGGGAGGCAAGGCTTTTGCATTGTGTTGCCAAGTTTTGTATTTCTGAGGCGTTTAGTTGTGTTGTTATCGCATGATGCATTGTTGTGAGTGTTGTGGGTCTGGATTGTGGTTTTGTGGTGTGGTTGTGTTGTTGTAACCTGGAGGCAAGCCTTTTGCATTGTGATGCCAAATTTCGTATTTCTGGGATGTTTAGTTTTGTTGTTATAGTCACTGCGCCCGCAACTTTATCCTTTTATATATATAGACTAGCTGTGCCCGGCCACGCGTTGCTGTGGCTTAGTCTGGTGGTGTTGGTCAGTTTACATTAGGTTGTATTGATGCTGTGACCTCCACCTTCTTTATACTCACATTAGTAGTAGTATTTGTAGTCTGTTACCTTCTTCAATTTTTGTGTTGATTGATAATTGCTTGAGATCCCTGTTGTCTTTGGTTTGTTGTTAGTTGTAATGTCTGATTCTGCTGAGTGCGGTTTATATTTTTATTGTGGTACAATAGTCTTTTTTAGTTTTGCCTGTGTAGGTGTTTATTATTATTGTTGTTGTTGTGGTCATGAAGGTTGGATAAGTTAGATGCTACTGTATTGTTTTTTGGAGGCCCAGTGTAGCACTGACTGGCCTCTCAGCCTCAGTGCCTGGCTGTTTCTTGCCTGTGATGGTGTTGATTCTTATTGTTGTTGTTGTTGTCATTGTTATTATTGTAATTGTTTTTTTGGAGGCCAAGTGTGAATGTAGGGATTGGGGAGGTGGATGAGTTGTGTTGTCAAATTTTGTATTTGTTATAGTCACAATGCGTTGTTGTGAGTTTTGTGGGTCCGGATTGTGGTTTTGTGGTGTAGTTGTGTTGTTACAACCGGGAGAAAAGGCTTTTGTGTTGTGTTGTCAAGTTTTGTATTTCTGGGGCGTTTAGTTGTGTTGTTATCGTCACGATGCACTGTTGTGAGTTTTGTGGGTCCGGATTGTGGTTTTGTGGTGTGGTTGTGTTGTTACAATCGGGCGGGAATGCTTTTATGTTGTGTTGCTAAGTTTCATATTTCTGGGGCATTTAGTTGTGTTGTTATAGTCATGATGCGTTGTTGTGAGTTTTGTGGGTCCAGTGTGGTTTTGTGGTGTGGTTGTGTTGTTACAACTGGGAGGCAAGGCTTTTGCATTGTTTTGCCAAGTTTTGTGTTTCTGGGGCGTTTAGTTGTGTTGTTATAGTCATGATGCGTTGTTGTGAATTTTGTGGGTCCGGATTGTGGTTTTGTGTTGTGGTTGTGTTCTTACAACTGGGAGGCAAAGCTTTTGTGTTGTGTTGTCAAATTTTGTATTTCTGGGGCGTTTAGTTGTGTTATAGTCACGATGCGTTGTTGTGAGTGTTGTGGGTCTGGATTGTGGTTTTGTGGTGTAGTTGTGTTGTTACAACCGGGAGGCAAGGCTTTTGTGTTGTGTTAAGTTTTGTATTTCTGGGGCGTTTAGTTGTGTGCCAAGTTTCGTATTTCTGGGGCGTTTAGTTGTGTTGTTATAGTCACGATGCATTGTTGTGAGTTTTGTGGGTCCGGATTGTGGTTTTGTGGTGTGGTTGTGTTGTTACAACCGGGAGGCAAGGCTTTTGCGTTGTGTTGTCAAGTTTTATATTTCTGGGGTGTTTAGTTGTGTGCCAAGTTTCGTATTTCTGGGGCGTTTAGTTGTGTTGTTATAGTCATGATGCGTTGTTGTGAGTTTTATGGGTCCGGATTGTGGTTTTGTGGTGTGGTTGTGTTGTTACAACCTGGAGGGAAGGCTTTTGCGTTGTGTTGCCAAGTTTCGTATTTCTGGGGCGTTTAGTTGTGTTGTTAGAGTCACAATGCATTGTTGTGAGTTTTGTGGGTCCTGTGTGATTTTGTGGTGTGGTTGTGTTGTTACAACTGGGAGGCAAGGCTTTTGCATTGTGTTGCCAAGTTTTGTATTTCTGGGGCGTTTAGTTGTGTTGTTATCGCATGATGCGTTGTTGTGAGTTTTGTGGGTCTGGATTGTGGTTTTGTGGTGTGGTTGTGTTGTTGTAACCCGGAGGCAAGCCTTTTGCATTGTGTTGCCAAATTTCGTATTTCTGGGATGTTTAGTTTTGTTGTTATAGTCACTGCGCAAACAACTTTATCATTTTATATATATAGATGGAGTTGAAAGGGCCATCAAGTCCAACCTCATTCTGCAAAGCACTCCTGACAGATGGCCATCCAGTTTCTGATTTCAAAACCTCCAGAGAAGGAGACTCCACTGGACTCGAAGTCATTCCACTATTGAATAGCTCTTACTGTCAGGAGTTTTTTCCCTAATGTTTAGTTGAATTCTGTCTTAATCTCTGGCATCAATATGACATCCTTTCAAATATCATTTCACTTCCTGAAAGTCCCTTTCCTCTAAGCCAGTGGTTCTTAATATGTGCTCCATGGCGCCCTTGGGGCTCTGTGAAGCTTATTTAGTTATTTACAGTATTTATATTCCACCCTTCTCACTCCAAAGGGGACTCAGGGCAGATCACAATGCAGATATCCATGGCAAACATTCAGTGCCATTAGACATACGACATATAGACACACACAGAGGCAATTTAACATTTTCCAGCTTCCAGCTTCATGAGGGTATGTTCGATTCTGGCCACAGGGGGAGCTGCCACTTCATCGTCCACTTGTGACACCGAGTCCTTGATGGAGTACATCCTCATTCTTTCCACACACTGCTGGAGGTTTTTATGGTGTCGTAAATTAGTTAAATTAGCCTCCGTGCATAGAGCGGTAATCAAATTTTCTACTTGACAGATGCAACTGTCTTTCCAGTTGGTCAACAGCGAGCCAGGCTATTAATATTCTGGAGCTCAGTCCAACCCGGGCTGTCTTCTATTTCCCTCTCACCATTCAGGAGGTGCTTTGATTGTGCTTCCCTAGGACATGCCACTTCAGGTGGATAACAAATTTTGTTGGTTAGTCCCAGCTCAAATACACCCATTAAAGCAATTGCTAAATGGTGAGTCAACTCATGGGTAAATCACATTGATCCAATAGGTCTGCTCTGGTCAGGACTATCAACCTGATTTGGGCTTCAATCCGTCCGAAATCCCCATCATGGGCAGACCATGAACAACTTTTGACAGAGCTTTCCTGACTTGGTACTCATTGGAAAGTCAAGAGTTGGGAGAAATAAGATTGTAAAGTTGCATTTCAACAGCGACCTGGTCTCCCTTTGGCATTAAAACCCATCAGGAAGCCAGAGAACATTGACTGCTGCAATCAGCTCCAACATTTTCAACGATAAAAAGTAATTATTCTCCATCAGCTGGGAAGTGTAACTTTAGACAGCTGAGGACTTTGCAAACCATGCTCTTATAATTGAAGCAGAGGGGAAGGAATCATTGGGGTAATTAATATAAATTTCTGCCAGAGGGACTGAACAGAATTCAGTATGGGTTAAGGACAGATTTTGTAAAATATACTCCGAGCAATTGCGATGCCGTAAATGTTCATTCTGAACTTTGCAAGTCGGGTCTACATAACTCTTTTATTGCTGCTGTTCAGCCATTGCCTTTGAGAGCATTTTCACTGATTCCTTAACATGTCTTCCTTCCTTTTGCAGAGAGAGTAAGGCTCCCTCTGCACTGCCATATAACATTCCCCTGACATTAAGTCTAGTCATGTCCAACTCTGTGGGTTGGTGCTCATCTCAATTTCTAAGCTGAAGAGCTGGTGTTGTCCGTAGACACCTCCATGGTCATGTAGCCATGGTCATGTAGCCATTACCTTCCTTCCAGAGCGATACCTATTGATCTACTCACATTTACATGTTTTCAAACTGCTATGTTGGCAGAAGCTGGAGCTAACAGCAAAACCTCACCCCATTCCCCAGATTCAAACCGCCAACCTTTCGGTCAGCAAGTTCAGCAGCTCAACGGTTTAACCCACTGCGTCACCAGGGCCTCCTATATAGGATTACACTGTGCCTATAATGTAGTTCAAATTGCATTATATGGGATCACACTGATTTTGTAATGTAGTTCAAGCTGTATTATTTGGCAGTGTAGATCTAGCTTTCACTGATCTGTGAGATACTGAATGGTACCAAGTGATATTCTGGTTGAAAACACATTTAAAAGGCCTAATAATGTCTACAAAAGACTTAACATGTCATTCTGAGTTTGTATCCAGAACAACAATGATTGTGATTGTGATTTTGCCAGTTCCTTCATCTGAAAAACAGCCTACAGCACCAAGGATCCATTGGTGGCCTCCCATCCAAGTATTAACTAGGTCTGACACTGCTTAAATTCCGAACGCCTTTATGATTTTTTTTTAATCATGACAGAAGCGACTTGCAAACATACTGCAAGTCATTTCTGGTATAAAAGAATTGGCCATCTACAAAGACGTTTGCCCAGGGGAAGCCCAAATGTGTTACCATCCTGCTGGGAGGCTTCACTCATGTCCCCGTAAGCTAGAGCTGGCAGACGGGAGCTCACCCCATCTCGCAAATTCAAATTGGTAACCTTCAGGTCAACAACCTAACCTTCAGGTCAGCAGTCCAGCCATCGCGACTCTATGATATGATATTTAGACACACCAACAAAAATATTTAGTTTTGATTAATTTACAGTATTTATATTCCGCCCTTCTCACCCTGAAAGGGACTCAGGGCTGATCACAATGTACATATTCATGGCAAACATTCAATACCATTAGACATACGACATACAGACAGAGACACAGAGGCAATTTAATATGTTCCAGCTTCTGGCTTCATGAGGGTATGCTCAATTCTGGCCACAGGAGGAGCTGCTGCTTCATCATCTACTGTGACACCGAGTCCTTGATGGAGTACTTCCTCATTCTTCCGCATGCTGCTGGACTTATGGTGACGTAAATCAGTTAAATTAGCCTCCCCGCCTCAATCCAACCTGGACTGGTTCGAACTCATGACCCTTCGGTCAGTAGTGATTTATTGCAGCTGTGCCACAGCCCATCTCATTCATTGCATTAAATAGGGTTCTCCAACTCATTGTATCATAAATTCGCAAAAATATTATGTGATGAAATATGTATATTTTTTGTTTATTCAAACTCAGCCCACCAACAAAGCTACTGGGTAGTCCTAATATTGTGACTATTGTTACACAGGAGCATTTGGAAAGGTGGTTGTAAAGGATGCCAGCAGCAATCATTTCATTGCAACTGAATTCTAAAGGGAAAAGAAATCCGGTGCGTTTCCAAATGATTGAAAAGACGCTGGAGAACAGCATGCATTTGCTCGTTGTTATTTCTGTGGGAAGTTAACAGCAGGCCAGATACCAAGGGAGGAAAGTGTGCCATCAAACTTTTAAATACATGGCTGGTAATGCCTCCAGAGAGACTGGAGATGTTTTCATTTTCACAACCCTGCCTTTGCCTTCCAAGGAACAAGAGTCTGGAATCGTCGGAGGAATAATAGCTTTGAAAGTGTTTGCCGTTTCCACATCTTCGCCGAATTGGGGTCGCTCTTTAGCTAATTAATTGGACCGAATTCCGCTTCCAAGAGAAATCTGGATTTTTATAGCATTCACAGAAAGGAACTGCAAGCAAAACATCTAGCAATTCCTTTTCCACCTCCAACACCCCGGAAAACCATTATTCAACTTGCAAATGAAACATTGGGGGGGGGGGGGGGGGGAGGGAGCCATAATGGAGAAATGCAGACAGCTCTGTTAGTAAAGGAGATAAAGCAACACCATAATCTAAATGGGAGTCATCCGTTTTGCAAATTCATCGGAATTTGTCTTAGCGGGGTTGCTTCGTGTTTATTATATACAGCCAATTGTGAGCTTGATAAGATATTGGGGAAAGCACATGGCTCTCTACTGAGATAAACACATGAAGTGATAACCCTTCTCATCAACGAGGCAGCAGTGTATAAATATAGTGTATGTATATGTATCTCTCTAACTATAAATTCTAAGACTGCATTATTCCTCCTATATAGAGCAGTAGTTGGGTTGTTGTGTGTTTTCTGGGCTGTATGGCCATGTTCCAGAAGTATTCTCTCCTGACGGTTTGCCCACATCTGAGGCTGCCTGCCATAGATGTGGGCGAAACATCAGGAGAGAATACTTCTGGAAAATGGCCATACAACCCAGAAAACACACAACAACCTTGTGATTCTGGCCATGAAAGCCTTCGACAACTCATAGAGCAGTAGTTCTCAACCTTCCTAATGCATCAATACCTTAATACAGTTCCTCATGTTGTGGTGACCCCAACCATAAAATTATTTTCATTGTGACTTCATACGAGGGTTGAATGAAAAGTAATGCCTCCACCTTCGTTACTTGGGTTTGGATGGAAATATTTTAATAAATCAAATGCAGAAATAATCCTCAGAATGTGCCACTATTCACTTTTCAACACAATCACCAGACAATTGGATATATTTCTGCCAACAATGAACAAGTTTTCTGAAGCCATCACGGAAGAAGCCGACACTCTGTTTCCGCAACCAGCGTCTCACAGGACCCATTGTGCTCAGCCAAGCAAAGCAATAATGTGACCCACACGTTCTTGTGAAATGCCGATTATGCTTGAAATTTCTCTCTGAGTGATACGACGATCGTCCTGAATCAATCTGTCAACCTGTGCTGTAGCACAGGCTGGTGAGCAGCCTGCTGCAATAAATCACTCTGACCATGAGGTCATGAGTTCAAGGCCAGCCCGTGGCGGGGTGAGCACCCGTCAATTAAAAAATAAAAAATAGCCCCTGCTCGTTGCTGACCTAGCAACCCGAAAGATAGTTGCATCTATCAAGTAGGAAATAAGGTACCACTTATAAAGTGGGGAGGCAAATTTAACTAATTTACGACATTGGAATGAGGAAGTGCCGTCACAGTGGATGATGAAGCAGCTGCTCCCTCCTGTGGCCAGAATCGAACATCCCCTCAGGAGAAGGTTAAATTGCCTCTGTGTCTGTCTCTGTCTCTTTCTATGTGTATATGGGCATTGAATGTTTGCCATATATGTATATAATGTGATCCGCTCTGAGTCCCCTTTGGGGTGAGAAGGGCGGAATATAAATACTGTAAATAAACTCGGTGGTTGCTGTCACAGGACGTCCAACTCTTTGTTTGTCACGCAAGTCAGATGTTCCCACCTCAACATCTTTAAACTTACTCGCCCAATGACGCACAGTACTCACATCAACACAATCACCATAAACAGCTTGCATTCTCTGATGAATCTTCTTTGGGGTGACATCTTCTGCTGTCAATAATTCAATTCAATGAATTCAATTCAAAGTCACATTGACTGACCATCTGTGCAGGGTTCCATACTTAGCACTTTAACAACACAACTATTCAATGCTAAGGCTTCTCGCCAAATGGAACTGTAGACGAGACTCTATTGAACAAGCCAGTACATGCTGCATACCAGTACTGGCATCTGTTGAGGAGTTACGAAGGTGGAGGCACTACTTTTCATTCAACCCTTGTAATTTTGCTACTATTAGGAATCATAACTATCTGATATGCAGGATGTATATGGACCAAATTTGGCACAAATACCCAATACGCCCAAATTTGAATAGTGGTGGGGTTGGGAGGAAATTGATTTTGTAATTTGGGAGTTGTAGTTGCTGGGGTTTATAGTTCACCTACAATCACAGAGCATTCTGAACTCCACCCATGATGGAACTGAAACAAACTTGGCACACAGAACACCCATGACCAACAGAAAATACTGAGTTTGGTTGGCATTGACCTTGATCATCGGTCAGATGGATGGCCATGAAGCCCTGAGATATTCTCTAGTTTTCACCTGAGCATCCCTCAACATTGCCAAAAGTGGAGCAAAGGTGGTTTAAGTTGAAACAGCCAACAAAGCTGCTGTGAATTGTGGGGACAAGCAGTGGCCCATGTGTGATGTGTATGGGGTTTTTAGTTCATTGGGGAAAAATTAGTATTGCTGTTCCCTCACATCAGACAGCTTGGGAAGCACTGAGCTAAAGAAGATCATGGATGGATACTTGGGAATTGTACTAGCAAATTGGTTGCCTCAGGAGGCAGAAAACAGTGCTTCTTTAATTTGATACTGATATATTTTTTACCATCGAAGAAGACATGCTAAAATAACTTGGATATTTTTAGATATTCTGTAGTTTGATTTGGGTGAAGGGGTAAATGTCAACAGCTGGCCCTGTTTGTAAACAAAATCTTTGACTTCTGGCTGTCTCTTAACTTAGAAGTCAGGACGTTTCCAAGGTGTGCACTGATGAATCCCATCAACATTTGCCATATCCTGAAATCTAGGTTCTCCATTAAAAGGGATCCCTCATGAGATGTGAGCGAACAGAAACACATCTAATACCTAAAGATAGCAAAGAGGCAGCTATGATTTTTCCCAAGTCACCAAAGCAGTTAATTAGTCATAACACCAATCCATTAATGTATTAATTATCTTGAATAGATGCGGGGATATTATTGGCGACAGAAAGTCTTCCTTTAGTGTGGAAGCCATTAACCTGAACTTGACCTGCACCAGAAGGGTATTTGGATTTCTTTCCAAAGTCCTTGACTCAAATATATATGGTGAACTGGGGAGAGGAGGAAAGCTTCAGACTTGGCAAAAGGTGAGCTTTCAAAATGGAAGTCCATCTATTGCCTTTTGCTAGAAAAGTATGTAATTGGCCAATGTGTCTGTAGGACACATCTATGGTCAATGACTCCACTTGACTGGCCATGGATGTGTCCTAAAGAATACTTGGATTCTGCAATTTAGGGAAAGAAATTGAGAATTCTCAGCCAGAGAGCTCTAAACTACAAATCTCACGACTCCATATAATGTAACAACAGCAGTCAAAGCAGAATCATAAAGGTAGAATTGTTAGTGTGAAATGGCCCCTAATCTTGTCCCCACAGTTTCTAAAATAATGGCAAATGGCACGTCCTTCAAGGTCAGGCTCTGTTAGACTTGTGGGATTAGAGATAGTCTCAAGGGGTTCTTACTATTCATACAAAAAGGACAAGAGGAAAGATCACTCATAGAATGCGTAAACACAGCCATAACACATCGTGGGAAGGGGAGTCATTAATACAGAAAAAACACAAATAAGCATGAGTCATATTTCCATAGCAACTGTAAGTTGGGAAAACTTGAATATGCATCACAGCAGCTGATAAAAGAACTAGGAAAATTGGTGTATTTCTTTTGGTGAAACCCAGAATTCTCCATGACTGCATTGCCAGTAAGGAAACTCTAGGACCTGTAGTTTAAAATAATGGCTTTCCAAAGCTTTTCAGTAGATTGCCCACTGTTCTGCCCCTATGCTATCTTAACTACTTGGAAGGTGAACTAGCTGCGCAGGGAACAGGTCAGAGACTATATGGTTGCATCAAACATGAATTTATTAACTGACAAGAACTTTAGACTTTCTCTCCTCCTGAGTATCACTACAAAGTCTTAATGAGGGGAGGTAGTCTTTGAGAGATAGACACGGTTCTTGCCAAACTGAGGCTCCTGAATTTTTATTTCTTCTTATTGTCTCTTTCTTGTATGGTGTTCAACTGTCTTTAAGATGGTCTCAATATTTAACTCTGACTGGACTTGAATACAGCTCCGACCGGACTTGGATACAGCTCCAACTGGACTTGAATACAGCTCCAAATGGACTTGAATACAGCTCCAAATGGACTTGAATACAGCTCCGACTGGATGTGCTATTTGTAGACCTTTTGGCCTTTCTCTCTCTTCACCTTCCAGTAACAAAAGGCTGACTTTTCCAAGCACCAGAAGTGCCCTGCCTGAGACTCCACTCCTGAAAGGATTTTTAAGGGGCAGGGAGATGGAGGCTTCAAATGCAAAGAGGCTGTCTAGACTGACCCCTATTAATCCCTCCAACTAAAAAGGACTTAACTGAGTGTACACTTTTGTGTCTCAAATACAGAGATAATTCGAAGAAGAGGAGGAGGTGGGAGGAGGAAGAGGAAGAGGAGGAGGAAGAGAAGGAAGAAGAAAATTAGGAAGAAGAGAAGGGGGAGGAGGAAGAGAGGAAGGAACCCTAGATCAGTGTGACAAAGGGGCAAAGTGGGAGGAAAAGAGAAAAACCAGGGCATTTAAAAAGTAGCCAGAAAAGTTGGATGAAAGAAAATTAAACATGACTATCCTTGGGTGCGTATACACTGCAGACTAATTGTGATTTGACACCACTTTAACTGCTGTGGCTCAATGCTACAGAATCCTAAGAATTATATTCTGGTGAGATATCACAATTTTTTTTAGCAGAGAAGGCTACAGATTTTGCAAAACTACAACTCCTAGGATTCTATAGGTGTCAAAGCGGTGCCCAAGTGCACTAATTCTACAGTGTAGATGCACCCTTTGCCAGTTGGAGGGTATGCGAAAGACAGATTCCCCTTTCTCAGTTTCTTTGCAGCCCTCCGCTTAGCCAGGAGGTGAAATGAGAAGAAGCCGGGAGTTCAGAAGAGGCGGTTCTGTTATGGTCTGGCTGCTGATCTTTGATCTAAAAATTCCTGACTGGGGTGGAAGTAATTATCTGAAGCTGGAATCAAATTTTACTTCTGATCCAAGGTGGCAGCGGCTGGCGGAGGTGATGGGAATCCATAATGAGCAGCCCTCTGGGTGAAGGAAGGCATTATCTTGTGCCGCGATCTTCTCCTTCGGTAAATCTAATCAGCGACAAGACCGTTTTGTCATTGCGAGCGCGTTATGGAGACCGACGGAGAGAAAATGCAATGTTCCTGATTCTAGTACAAAATCAAGGCAGCTGACATCTGTGTAATAGGGGTGTGTAGAACCTCGGAAAGAAAGAGAAATTGAATCTTAAATTCCCCTACACCTCAGCATTGCTTCCCCCTCATCCTTCCTGGAAATCAGAAAGAAACTTATTATGGTTGCATAAAGAGGGAAAATGTATTTCTGAGTGTTGTGTGATATGTGTGTATATACGAGGGTTATCCAGAAAGTAGATTACGTTTTGGAATTAAAAATGAACAAAGTATAGGAGAAAACATTTATCATATGCAGTTGAAAGCCACATCCAAATACCACTTATCAGCATAGTCACCATTCAAATCTAGGCACTTATCATAGTGATGAATGAGATTGGCAACTCCTTCCCCACAAAACTCTGCCACTGGCGTCCTCAACCAGCATTTTGGTAATGATGCGCAGCTGCGGGAAAGGGTGACCGTCTGGTTGAGGACGCAAGTGGCAGAGTTTTGTGGGGAAGGAGTTGCCAAGCTCATTCATTGCTATGATAAGTGCCTAGATTTGAATGGCGACTATGTTGAGAAGTGATATTTGGGTGTGGCTTTCAACTGCATATGGTAAATGTTTTCTCCTATACTTTGTTCATTTTTAATTCCAAAACGTAATCTACTTTCTGGATAACCCTCGTATGTGTGTATGTGTACATACACAATTCATAATGTGTGTATCAAAATGACTAAGGATCTGAGCAATTTTTTATAATGTGGGTTTGAACTAGAAGAAGCTCTGGCAGTGGCCAAATCTAGTTTGACACCCTAGGCTTCCCTATCATCCTTCCCCTATCATCAGTTCTCTGTATCCACAGATTGTGCATCCATGGATTCCACCACCCATAGCTTGACTATATTAAGGTCCAAAAAACAAACCTTGATTTTTGCCATAAGGGACATCATTCTACTGCACCATTGTATACAATCAGAATCTGCCATTGTATATAATGAGATTTTGGTATCCACAGATTGAAACCAAACCCCAGCAGATACCAAAAGACCCATTGTAATGCTATCATTCAATGGTGTTCATGGAAATGGGAGGACAATTGGCTGGTGTCCCTCATAACACTAGAGACTGAGCATTCCTTTACATTATCAGCCACATTGGACCACCTAGGATACATCTACACTGTAGAAGTAATGCAGTTTGACACCACTTTGACTGCCATGGCTCAATGCTTTGAAATTCTGGGAGTTGCGGTTTCACAAGGTCTTTAGCCTTCTCTGCCCAAGTGTGCAGGTGCCTCACAAAACCACAACTCCCATGATTCCATAGCATTGAGTCACAGAGATCATAGTGGGGTGAAATTGCAGTCATTATACAGTGTAGATGCACCCCAAGACTCCTATGTAGTTGAATCTCTTGTCTATCAGAAATGAACCAAATGATCATGCACACAATATTGAGACTTCTGATTTATCCATTCCAGGGTTAACAAAAGCTGCAACGTTTCTACACTAACTTGCCATTGAACTACACTGAACACCTGGAGGGGACTTCTAAGTACGCACTGTGCTTATCATAGTTTTAATATTTAAGGGTGATTGAATGATAATGAATGGAAGAAGAAATTTGCCCTCCCCTTGGCTGTGCCCTAGACCTGTTTTTCTACTCTTCAGGCTTGATAGACATATGTTTTGCATTTACTTTTGAGAGTATATTACAATTTTTTTATCTTTTAACATACAGTAGAGTCTCACCTATCCAAGACTTGCTTATCCAAGGTTCTGGATTATCCAATGCATTTTTGTAGTCAATGTTTTCAATATATCGTGATATTTTGGTGCTAAATTTGTAAATACAGTAATTACAACATAACATTACTGCGTATTGAAATACTTTTTCTGTCAAATTTGTTGTATAACATGATGTTTTGGTGCTTAATTTGTAAAATCATAACCTAATTTGATGTTTAATAGGCTTTTCCTTAATCCCTCCTTATTATCCAAGATATTCGCTTATCCAAGGTTCTGCCGGCCTGTTTAACTTGGAGAAGTGAGATTCTTCTGTATCACTAAAGCTTTCAAAGTAGTGTGTATGGACAGACAGATGTAATAGGAGATCTGATGATTTTAGGGGGTCTAATTTCCACACCATAAAATAGTTTTGCGATCCCTTTGCATACCTTTCCCATTCAAGCAGTTGGAAATGTCTCTCCTAACACTTGATGATTGGTAGTAAGAGCTTGCATCTAACATATTGGCTTCATGCTTTTGACTTTTAGCATCATCTCCTGCTGGAATGTAGCCTGTGGAACCTCATTCAAATTGGACTCAGTCCTTGAGCTGAAAGCCATTCCCTATCTTTGTGTTATAGGAGACCTAAGAGCCAAAACTCATGTTCCCTATAATGATCAAGTAATGCAAGTTATGCCAACTTCCCAATTAAGCCTCATACTTGGGGTGGAAAGGCATTATATGTATAGAGGATTGTGTACAAAATATCTAAAATATAGAGCATTTTTCAAAATTGTCAAAATTTCAGAGGTTTTGGTTTCAGCTGCCACCAAAAATATGGAGGATTCGAACTCACTATCTCTACTAATGCTGCCACCAATGTTATACTTGGGAGCCTCCTCTGTATTAGGATATTGAGAGAGTCACACGAGACATTTTATGTGAGAAAGAACAAGAAGTTGTAGTTTATTTGTTTATGAACAGTAAAGAAGCTCAGGCGTTTTAACCACACTGAACAGGAAAGATACTTAGCGGTTTCAATAACAAGTTAGGCTTTTCTCTTATAAAGGATATTTTTAAAACTTGAATTCTGTGGAAATATGTTCCTTCACATAGGAAAAACAAACAGGACAATTTAAACTTTTAAATCTACTTCTCCTGGGATTTAACATCAACACTCTAGATTATAGAGTCACAATATAGTTCTCAGCCCTTCCTTTCCTGAAGGCCTTTTAACTATATTCCTCAAAGAGGCTTCCTTTTAAAAGCACAGTTCCCAAAACCTATCTCTTTCTTCACACTTCAAAAACCAACTCTCTAACTGAATAAATTTCAAACTGAATTAAATTAAATAATCTGCTTCATAGCTCCAACTGTCACTTTGGCTCCGCCCACCTCCCGTTGCTAAGCAACTCCTCTCCATTTGCATCAGCCAATCAGACTGCACTTACAGTAACGGCTGCCTGATCGCTCCTCCCCCTTGTTCTGCTTAGCTTTTGCAAGCAAGGCCTGCAAATGGCCACACAGCAACCCTGCAAGGCAGACCACTCACCAACCCTGTAAGGTAGGTAAGATCTGTTACAATATGCCTATTGTATAAACTGAATGAGCCGAAACCATCAATACATTGAACTAAATAGCCAATCAATGTCCAAATGTGCATGCATTCCAATCTAGCTGCAACCAACTCCATAAGCTCTAAAATGAGTCTTGTTTTCTGTCTTTGGACTCAGGGGACCAGAAGGCTGGCAATGCACCAGAACCAATGCCCTTGCCATGTTGCTGACTGCAGACGTTAATGACATCTGCCTCTTTGCATACAAGATTGGGCGGAATTAAGCCACGGGAACCCAGCGTTTGAGCCAAGTGTCAGTCTGTGCTGCTGGTTCCTACCGATCGATATATGCACCTCCTTAGTGCTGTCGCATATACATTTTATCACTGCTTGGATCTTCCTGACAGCAGCTTCCTAACAAAATACCATATTGGTTTAGGCAAAGATTTCCAACCCCTGCCTGTGTCGCATCCAGAAATGAGGGCTGTTTTGATAAATAGAGTGTTATCTTCCTGACCCAGAAACACAGGTATTGCATAGACATTCTCCAGATAAAGAGTGGTGTTGTTGAGGGGTCGCCTTGCCAAGCTGTTACGGAGCGATTTCTGAGAGCTCACTGGCTGAGCTGCTTGAATAAACTAAGGGGACATGAACTTGGAGGTAGTTGGTATAAAATGACGGTAATCGGCTTCCTCTGCCCTTTGTCCTTTGCAGAAAGGAAAGGAAAGAAAAATAGCTACCTCTCTTCTTATTGAGTGATTGCTAGACTTGTCCAGGAGTCTATTGGGACATTGCAAACAAAAAACTGAAACAATACAGGCAGCCCCGAGTTACAAACATCTAACTTACTCCAGTATAAGCCGAGATATCAATAAAATTACATTAATTGAGGCATCAGTAGTTTAAATGTTTTTGAATCTTTACATCAAACTGTAATTTAAGATATGAGTGTCCAACTTTGATTAAATCATTATTTTCATCTTCTTCAGTGTCAATGTGCTTATGTATCCTTTTAATAATAATAGAGTGAAATAATAAATGTAATAATAATAATAAATGCAGTAAAATAATAAATGTAATAATAATAATAATAATAGAGTAAAATAATAAATGTAACAATACCAATAATAATAATAGAGAAAAATAATAAATATACCATATATACTTGAGTATAAGCCGACCTGAATATAAGCCCACCAGGACCCTCATCCGAGTATAAGCCAAGGAGGGTTTTTTTCAGTCCTAAAAAACGGCTGAAAAACTAGGCTTATACTCGAGTATATACAGTATTTATTTATCATATCAGAAGCTAAACCAAAAGTACAGTTGGAATGCAGTTAGAAACACAAAGAAAGTAAAAACGTGGCATTATACTAAATGTCCTTTGAGCAGAATCTGGTCACTTGGCGTGCCTCTGGTGTCGTTGTGAGAAAGTCCTCCATTGTGCATGTGGCAGGGCTCAGACCGCATTGTAGTCTGTGGTTTACTCTTCCCCACACTTGTATGTTGAGGACTCCACTTTGTAGCCCTATTTCTGAAGATTGGATCTGCACCTTGTGGTGCCAGAAGCCAGTCTGTTCAATACCTTTCATGTCATCCAGTTTTTTGTGTGCCCAGGAGGGAGTGTCTCATGTGGTCTCAGCCATGGATTGAGGTTTTAGCCTGCCACTTTTGGACTCTCGCTTGCTGATGTGTTCCTACAAGTATCTCTGTAGATCTTAGAAAGCTATTTCTTGATTTAGGGCATTGGCATGCTGGCTAATATCCGAACAGGGGATGGGCTGGAGATGTCACTGCCTTGGTGCTTTCATTACTGGTGGCTACTTCCCGGCAGATGTCAGGTGGTGCAATACCAACTAAACAGTATAATTTCTCCAGCAGTGTGGGGCATAGACATCCTGTGGTGATGCAGCATGTCTCATTAAGAGCCACATCCACTGTTTTAACATAGTGAGATGTATTCCACACTGGGCAGAGTTGAAAAGCACAAGGGCAGATGTCTTCACTGTCTCTGGTTGTGATCTCCAAACTATGCCATTCAGCCTTCGTATGGTATTGTTTCTAGCACCCACTTTTTGCTTGATATTCAAGCAGTGCTTCTTGTAGGTCAGAGCACGGTCCAGGGTAACTCCCAGGTATTTTGGTGTGCAATCTCCAGTGGGATTCCAAACTACAACTCCCAGGATTCAACAGCATTGAGTTCAACAAGTGTTAAACAACATTAATTTTACCATATTGCTGCATCCTTCAAATTGGCAACTCTAAGTAACAAATCTTTAATTGCAATACTGCATGGCAGCTAGCATTTTCCAAATGGCCCTTGTCTTCTAGTATAGTTGACCCACTCAAAGAATTTGAAAAGATTAGTGAAAATGGATTTAACTTTCCAGAAGTCAAGTTGCTTTTATCCCTCTACATGTTCGATAATGTTATCTCTAAAAATGCTTTTAACTTGGTAAATATTTTGCTCATTTAATTGGCTATGATTTCCACTAATTATATGGGATCACTTCTAAAAATTAATGCTGCATCAGCTACTTCCTAGTCTTCTGGCACAGAGGCCGCTCTCAGAGATGCGTTCTATCATTTTCTTAAAAGGTCAGCAATTTCCCATTTGAGTTCTTTACAAACTCTCACAATTAATTACTATGCAGAGGCTGTTTTTGGTTGGTTAACAAGATCACTGTTTTGTCACTTCTAGTAGTAACTTTCTCAGCACCATATATACATTGCACAAATTTGACTATATCTCATATGTTAGTTTGTGTGATTGCCACTCAAAACAAGCACATACTACTGACCATTGCTGCATTCTGCAAGTTAAATACAAAGCCTTTTTATGTTGGTCTGTCCAGAATCTACTTCCAATCAGTTACAGGGTGAACTATAATCCCCAGCATCCACAAAGGAATATTTTAGCAAAAAACTTGATGAAGAGAAGAGAGAAGCAGGACATAAGGACTATTGCTTGCCATCTCATTTTATGCTGGACTCCAACTCCCATATTCCTCATCATTAGACAGCATAACTACAGCTGATGGGAATTGTGATACAGTAACATCTGGAAGGCTGCTGTTTGTTTAGTCAGGATATTTGAGTTTGGATTTAGATTCAAGGCTGACTTTGAAATGTCTTTGAACCCTTCCCCAACCTCAGAACCACAAGTGCTGTTGGGTTGCAATTCTCATTATCCTCACTCTGCATAGCAGATAATCAAAAGTGATAGGAGTTGTTGTTCAATAACATCTGAGGCCAAATACTAAAGAGGCCAAAAGCTAAAGAGCTAAAATGATAGTTGGTCCTCTAGCCTGTTGCACTCTAGCCTTGAGACACGTTTTCACCCAGCGCCACACCAGAGTCCAGTAGTACTAACTACAGCAGTTTATTAAGAAAAGCATGTACAAAGGGGGGAAAGGGCATTTCCCAAAAGAGCAGTAGAAAAGGAGCTATAAAATACCAGTAGTCCATATACAAAAGAGCAGTAGTCCAAAAATGGCAAGGTACATGAAGTCAAGGAAGTCATGGTGACAGGCATAAATCCATAAGCAGGAAAGCAGGAATTTTTTTCCAAGGCAAACCTCTTTCAGAAACATAGGCAAACACAGGAAACTTAATCATGAACTTGAGAGCTGAGACAGGAACCTGAACCTTTTGGCAATATTGTCCGCTCTGAGAGACACCAAGTAAATATCACTTAATTTAAGCCCAAACCTGACCAAGAAGGCATGATATCATGCCTCACACACCTGGGTTTCAAAGATTTCTCATGGAGTCTCTCTGAGTGTCTAATTAATCTATCCTTCACTCCCTCTGTCCGGAGACCTAATCTGATATTGCTGGAAAACTCTGGAATCCAAAACATCCTCTGAGTCATCTTCAACTGTCTACACTTCTCTCTGATCTAAAGCCTGCAATCCACCCCGATCACACACAAACTCCCCAGTTGGAAAACCATAACCCCACTCATCCTCTGAAAAATCCCCAGCCCCTTGCTGAGCCCGAACATATCCATGGATTCTCCATCCATGAATTCAACAGCCCTTCGAGGGCAACCATAAAGCTAATGTGGCCTTTTATGAAGACAAGTTTGACACCCTTTTTTTAAAAGAAAGGAACTGGCAAAACCACCTCGAAGTATTCCTATGAAATTTATGGGGTCTCCATAAGTCAACCATGACTTGAAAGCACATACATATGCATGTATTCCCTACGTTATTGCACATATAGGGACTGTGAATAGCAATCAGTTGTGATTGTTTAACTCTGGATTACAGTTTGTTACTGTGGTCATGAATTCCAGGCATCATTTTTTGATTACACCTCCCAGAATCCCCTAGACAATGTGAATAATGGTTGGATGATTCCGGGAGTTATAGCCTCTGCGCTTTAACTTTTCCATGCTCTGATCATGTTTGTTGTGTACAGCGGCGAAAAGACAGTCTGGCACTCATCACGAAACCTTCTTCACCTAATTATCACTCCGCTAATGAGGATCCTAATTCAAGAGATGTCCTCTGGAGACCCCGACCCAGGCTTTGAATCTGTGCCCTTTGGCGTCCAACTGGGAGATGACATCCCAGCAATGTGCTTTGCGAAGACTTGTCTCCACTGCTCCTTTGGCTTCTGACAACATTAGCAACCGAAGTGACGTTTGCCTCCATGCACTGGCAAGCTTGAATATTTCATGGAAATAATAAACTAGATAGGCCATTTGCAAAGAAATATGATCAGGGGGAAAGAACAAGCACCCAGTGAAGAGAATCATAATTTCTGACAGTAATGTGCATCGCAATGAAAACACTCTGATTTCCTACAGCAGCGGAGGAGGGGGAGACTCTTTTGAAGCCTTTTAAATGAGAAATATTTCACGCATGGCAGGACCCATTCTATGGAGATTGTATTAAAAAAGTATTCTGCCTCCCCCCTTGTTTTTTGTCACATGGGAAGCTATGGAAGCAAAAAAAAAAAAAAAAGATGATTTGCTATTAGAGAGTAAGTGCAAAATTGTCAGTACGTCAAAGCATTTCATTCCTCACTTTTCAGGCACACTGTTTAGCATGTGAATGCCAGCATGTGTAATATGTTTGCCATTTAACCCCCAGCTGACAATCTGCTGTATATTCGTTTTGTTACATGTGGGGGACTCCCACGTTTAATAACAGCATTACACTCAAAATTCTCTTCTGTGAGCTGCCGAAATTGCAGAACCGGAGTTTTACCTCAAAGGCAACATACCCTCCAATTGTCCCGATTCGACAGTCCCTATTAATCCTCTCTTCTTCCACTTTGGATGCATCTTCACTGTTGAATTAATGCAATTTGACATCACTTGAACTGCCATGACTCAATGCTATGGAATCCTAGGAATTGTAGTTTAGTGAGGTGCTAGCATTCTTTAGCAAAGGAAGCTTAAGACCTTATTAAACTATCACTCTGTCAGCTCTTGCAAGCTACAGGACTCAATGCAGGCTCACACAGGCAGTTCCGTGGAAACACTTTATTGAAGACCTTCTTTACAAGTCAAAATCAAAGCTAGAACTAATGTATTCCCGCCAAACCCCGAGTATATCCACCTTCTACCTCCCCCCCCCTTTCCATCTTCACAAGTATCTGTTATATAGTCCTTTCCCATGCTTGAAAAACCAGAGCAGGTCATAAAACCCATCCTCCTGGCCAGATGGCTCTTGTCATTTAGATTATCTCCCACCCCCCATTGCTCTGACGGGATGTGGAGAGTTCAGCTGTTATGCGTGCTGGGCTTACACATCCTGACACACTCCCTTGATTCATGATTTTTTTCATGTCAGGAACGACCTGAGAAACTGCAAGTCATTTCTAGTGTGAGAGAATTGGCCGTCTGCAAGGACGTTACCCAGGGGGCACTGGGATGTTTTGATGTTTTACCATTCTTGTGGGAGGCTTCTCTCATGTCCCCGCATGGGGAGCTGGAGCTGACAGAGGGAGCTCACCTGTTCTCCCTGGATTCGAACCACCAACTTGTCAGTCAGCAACCCAACCTTCAAGTCATCAGTCCTGCTGGCACAAGGGTTTAACCCACTGCGCCACAGGGGGATCATGATTCATGGTCAAAGCATGTGATGAGCCACACGTGGTCTTGTGTGGATAACTAAGTAGGAGATGTAGAATATAGAAATTCAAATGTGATTATTGGGCACATTGAACAGTGAACCAACTAACAAAGGAAGTCGTAAATTAATTGTATTCACTGGTTTTATAAGTCAGCTTTCCGAATCAGTAGATTCTGCAGCAATCCGTAGCTTTTAAAAAAAAAAAATCCAAAAGAGCAAACCTTGATTTTGCCATTTTATATAAAGGACAGCAATGTATTACTATGTGGTTTTCAACCTTCCTAATGCCATGATACCTTAATCCAGTTCCTCATGTTGTGGTAACCCCCAACCATAAAATTGTTTTTGTTGTTACTTATACCTGTAATTTTGCTACTGTTATGAATCATAATGTAAATATCTTCATTAACTGGAACAAATTTGGCACAAATACCCAATATGCCCAAATTTGAATACTGTTGGGGTTGGGGGATTGATTTTGTCATTTGGGAGTTGTAGTTGCTGGGATTCATAGTTCACTGACAATCAAAGAGCATTCTGAACTCCACCAACGATGGAATTGGCACACAGAACTCCAGCAAAAAATACTACTACGTCCAGAGAGCACTGTGGACTCAAACAATGGATCTGGACCAAACTTGGCACAAATGCTCAATATGCCCAAATGTGAATACTAGTGGAGTTTGGGAAAAATAGACCTTGACATTTGGGAGTTGTAGTTGCTGGGATTTATAGTTCACCTACAATCACAGAGCATTCTGAACTCCACCAGCGATGGAACTGAACCAAACTTGGCACACACAATACCCATGACCAATAGAAAATACTGGAAAGGTTTGGTGGGCATTGACCTTGAGTTTGGAAGTTGTAGTTCACCTACATCCAGAGAGCACTGTGGACTCAAACAATGATGGATCTGGACCAAAGTTGGCACAAATACTCAATATGCCCAAATGTGAACATTTGTGGAGTTTGGGGAAAACAGGCCTTGACATTTGGGAGTTGTTGCTGGGATTTATAGTTCACCTACAATCAAAGAGCGCCTTGAACCCCATCAACGATAGAATTGGGCCAAACTTCCCAAATAGAACCCCCATGACCAAGAGAAAATACTGGAGGGATTTGGGAGAAACTGACAGTGATTTGGGGGAGATGTAGTTCACTTACCTCTAGAGAGCACTGTGAATGAATATGTGTTTTCTAATGGTCTTCAGCGACCCCTGTGACACCCTCTTGTGACCCCCCAGGGGTCCTGACCCCCAGGTTGAGAAATACTGCTGTATATAATGGGACTTGAGCATCCATGGTACTATGAAATCAAATCCCAGCAAACATGGAATAACAACTGTATGTTTACATTAATGCTCCTGAGCTGTCCTTAAGGCAACAATTGCTAATGTAAACCCAGATCAGATCCAGAAGCCAAATCAAACATGTGTCCAACACTCCAGACATAAAAACTGCATCTTAGCCTGCTTCTGATCTAATTACATTTGCGATGGTTGTAAAATGGGAAATAATCTGAGCCGGCTTTGGTTTAACAACACATTGGCGCTGACAATGAATGGTTTTTATTGGCACCGTTCCTGCTTTTTGATGGCTACTCATACGCTACTGATGAAGTTCCATAAAAGTATGATGCATGAATGGCACGTCAATCCACGGAAATGGCAATTAATAGGATTAAGATATTGCTTTTGCTTATAAGTTTGCCCAGTAAAGCTCTCGTGGATGTAAACCCTGCGCTTTTTATGGATTATAAATGGAGAGATAATAGAGTCGAGTAAAGTTAAGCCGAACTTCATTAACATTTGAAGCTACAAAATGTGCCTGTCAGTTTAGCTCAATCTGGATAGCTCCGTAAAGGGATGCCTGTGCCTTTGAGCATATTTAGGGAAAGTGGTGTACAAAGAAATGATAAAGACTGTGAGATTGGTGAAAACTCCCTATCACAATGACATTCTCAATAGGAGGAAATAGCAGAGGGGTTCATCAATAAATGTGGATAGTTGATACCAAGTCAGGAAAAGCTTTTATTGGTTGTGAACAAATCTTGCCATCAAAGGGCCGTCATAGGGCTAACATAAGATGAATATGTCCATCAACAACAACAATGTATTGTCGAAGGCTTTCATGGCCAGAATCACTGAGTTGCTGTGAGTTTTCTGGGCTGTATGGCCATGTTCCAGAAGCATTCTCTACTGACGTTTCACTCACATCTACGACAGGCATCCTCAAAGGTTGTGAGGTCTGTTGGAAACTAGGCGAGTGGGGCTTATATATCTGTGGAAAGTATAGTGTTGGAGAAAGAACTCTTGTCTGTTGGGGGTAAGTGTGAATGTTGCAATTGGCCAGCTTGATTAGCATTGAATGGTCTTGCAGCTTCAAAGCCTGGCTGCTTCCTTCCTGGGGGAATCCTTTGTTGGAAGGTGTTAGCTGGCCCTGATTGGTTTCTTTGTCTGTTTTCTGAATGTTGTTCTTTATTTACTGTCCTGATTTTAGAGTTTTTTTAATACTGGTGACCAGATTTGGTTCATTGTTATGGTTTCCTTCTTTCTGTTGAAAGGATTTCAATGGCTTCTCTGTGTGGTTGTTAGAGTAGCCCAGCACTAGCTTAGGTACCCAGCATTCCCCAGGTTTATGCTTTGTAAAAATAATTGTTAGTGTTATGATTGTAGGGATGGTGCTATCACCAGCTTGAAACACAAAGCAGTACTTTCTCTGTCCCTCGGGTAGTGAGCACAGTTGGCTGATTTAGGTCTCCATGGCAATCCTCTAGTGGCTTCTTGGGGTAATAGCTGGCTCTTTCCCAAACCCCTTTGATGACCTTTTGGGGTTTCCATGGTCAAGCAGGGATTTGAATTACAGTCTCCAGAGTTGGAGTTCAACACTCAGCCACTAAAACATACTGCCTCCCTTAATAATTTCTCTAATACTGATACCAGTGCCACCATCACCATTTACTTATTAAGACCTCAAATCTTAGCAAGTTGACCAACAGAGCTCTTTTTGCTTCTCTGATTCCTATCTGGGTCCTTTCTGAACCTGCTTCTCTTAAAAAAGAAGAATTACAAGTCATGGCAACTAAGGGGTTTCATGTCAATGGAGTGATGACTTTGGGTTTTAATCTGAACTTAGAAGGAGCCATTCAAGATATTGAGCCCTGTCCCCCACAATCATTTCAGCACCTTGGATGGCTCCTTTAAAGTTTGGAGCAAAGCCCTGAAAGGATTCATTGCTCCATTGACAAGGAAGCAACCAGCCGTTTGGGTAGGAATAACTAAAACTGCCATGTTGGCCATTGAGATGAATGGGAGTATATAAGCATGACTTCTCAACTGTTGGAGAAGAAAGTGGGGGGAGACACATGCTGTGAATATATTAACCCCCTGCATAAAATACAGTAAGAATAATGCCGTCTGTTTTGTTTCCCATTCAAGCACTCTACGAGTAAGAGGCTTGGGGGACTTTTAAATCTCCAAAGCCATTTGTCACAGTATGCAAATGCTTTTTTTGCAACAGTACTTTCCTCCCTTTTGACAGCCCTATCTCAACAGGGGCATGACAAGAGCCCCGCCGTCTGTTACAGTTTCAAAATCAGCCTTCCCACCCGCCTCCTCGGTGCTGGGGGAGAGAAATCATGCATCGCATGCCTGAAGGTTTTGCTGCTGGAAGTGTGAAATCTCTGCCCGAGTGACAGATGGGATGACAGTGAGGAGTAATGTGACTCTTAAACTACAAAAGGGGAGGGGAGAATGGACACAAAAGTTAAGGAGGCAAGCAAGAAACTACAGACAGTAGTTAGTCCAATGCTAGGGAACCCTGAGAGATGTGATTTGGTGAGACCCCAGCATGTTTTGGCAGACCTTGTAACTCCCAGGATTCCATAACATTGAGGTATTGCAGTTAAAGTGGGGCCAAGCTGCATTCATTCCACAGTGTAGATGCATATTTGATATGTTCAATGACTGATATGTAGAGTAGGGTTGTGCGCGGATTTTGTTTCCCATTTCCTCCATTTCCTTCAGTACCTTCGGTACTTCAGGAGCACGTAACGGTGAGAGCCCTCCCGGTATGAAAACCCACCCGACACGAAAGCAAGTGGGAGCCGATCTTGGCTACTCCTCCCCTTTTCGGCATCACAGTTGAATCTTTTTGATTTTCCTTTATTTTCCTGATTTGTTTTATTTAGTGGGACTGACTGAGAGTTGGGGACCTGAGGGACTGTGGGTGAGGTGCGCATGCCTGTATTTGGGGGTGTTCCGTCCCCCAGAGGTTTGGTTTGCATTTTTTTATAGTTGTAGGAATAGCATCTGTTTGCATTTGCTCCAGGGTTGCTGCAGATTCTGCAGCAGTCTGATAGTTTAGCCTGTTTGTAAGTCTTTGCTGCTTGCAGCCTGCAAATGTATCATTTTGTTCTGGAGACCGCCCCTTTTCCTGGGGATAGAAGGCTCCATTTTGAGAAGCCTATTCTGCCTTCTAGACAGAAAGAAGAAACAACATAGATGTGCTTGTGTGGCCAAGCCAGACCAACTCTGAAAAGGCCATCGTAAGTACTGACCTGCCTTTAAAACCAGTGCCAAGCATAGATAGGGAAAGACCTGTTCTTTCTTATAGCTTTGGCACTGGGGCAGAGAACATCTTCGGATTTCTTTGCTACTGGAAGAAGCCCTACCAACTTCGCCTCAGAAACTAGCTTTGAGCTCAGATAGTTATAGACCTTTTTAATAGCAGCTCAAGGCTAGGGTAAAGAGGATCTCGGGATCTCTTTGCCTTTGGTGGAAGTTAACCCAGCAACTAAAGGGGAAAAGCAAGCAAGGAACATCTGCAAGGTTTTATAAGTGGACTGTTTTTATTTGCAACTTTAATTACATGTGCCAAGTCTGCCAAGGACTTTGTAAAAATAAAATTTTGTTTGATTGTTCTACTTGAAGTGCCTTTGGTTACTGGGATTTCCAGAGCTTCTAAGTAAGGCCCCCGCAGTTCACCTGGGCAAAGGAAGAAGCACATCCTAAAGCTTAAAAAGGTGCCTGGGTGTGACGGCATAGGGGGCTTGGAGACTGTCACCCTTTTACTTTCCTTTTCTCCTTCCCTTCCTCTCCTTCAGAAAATACTTCTAAAAGATAATAATAATTATTAACAATAGTAATCCCAGCAAACAAAAAGAGAAGCCTACCTTTCCTCTAGAGTAGAAGTAGAAACCAAACTGGCAAGCAGAAAGGAGATTGCAGGCACTGAAAACGGGGGATTTTTAAGGTAGTTCAGGGAGGATAACTCTACTGAGCTCTTCCTTCTCTGCACCTCCTTAAAATGCCTCTTGGAAAGGTGCTTGGCATGCTGGTGCTGTTGAGAGAAAGCATGCATTCCTGCCTCTCCTGCAGCCAAGCCCCTCTTCTCTAGAGTAGAAAAACAGCTTTAAGAACAAGAAGCCTTCCTAAATCTCGTGTTTCTCCTCTAGAGTAGAAACAAACAGCTTAAATGCCTAAAATGATGGGAAGGGGAGCCTGGGAAGCCCCCCCCCCCCCAATAATGGGCTGATAGAAAATTGATTTTTTGACACCCCAGAGCATAAACAGATATCTGCCCTCCCATATTTGGGAGGCTCCCAAAAATGGATTGGGGCTCCCACCAGAAGCTGGGACAAGACACGGCTCGTAGTTTACCTGGATTGCACAACTCTAATGAAGAATGCTTCAAGACATTTTGCCACCTAAGACAACAAGAAAGACAACTCATTACAGTTATAAAGGTTGACAACTGAATCATTTTCAGTAAAATCAATAAGGCAGTGCCTCTTCCATTGCACCTGAAGGCATCTGGACAGCTTCAGGAATATACAATGGCCTTGCTGGCACACAATCTCTCATCCAGCTCTTTCATGTCACATCATAGGACCCATCTACACTGACCATACAATTCAGTTTCAAACTACATTATACGGCACTATAGATGATTCTAAGACATGTTCTCAAATGGCAGGGAGGGCTATAATGACCCACCAGCATTTATTTATTTATTTATTTATTTAATACATTTATATCTCGCCCTTCTCACCCCAAAGGGGACTCATATGTACATTCAATATATTATATTATTAGCATAGCACAATATTAGCATTATATATTATTATAGTGTACTATACCATCATACTGTGATATTATTAGTAATATTACATTAAATTATATAATACAGTAGAGTCTCACTTATCCAAGACTCGCTTATCCAACGTTCTGGATTATCCAACGCATTTTTGTAGTCAATGTTTTCAATATATCGTGATATTTTGGTGCTAAATTCATAAATACAGTAATTACTACATAGCATTACTGCATATTGAACTACTTTTTCTGCCAAATTAGCTGTATAACGTGATGTTTTGGTGTTTCATTTGTAAAATCATAACCCAATTTTATGTTTAATAGACTTTTCCTTAATGCCTCCTTATTATCCAACATATTCGCTTATCCAACATTCTGCCAGCCCGTTTATGTTGGATAAGTGAGACTCTACTGTATATAATTAATATTATATTGTATTATTAGTAATATGTTGTATTACATTATAATATTATTGTCAATATTATATGTATATACAATATATTATATTATTATATATATTGTGTATAAATAAAACATAATTACATTAATAACACATAATTACACCAAAAGCATGTGTTTTAGTAGTTATTATCATTATGATTATTATTTTTTATCCATCTCTTCCAACATTAGATTCAAATGTAATATTAGTTTTAAGAGCTATATAAAACAATACATATCAAAACAGTCAATGCATTCCTAACAATCAACCATCACTTTGGCCAAAAAAGACGGTTTGTTTACTACTTTTTAAACATTGAAGCATTGGCCTTCCATTGCCAAAGGTAGAAATTTGGTAATGCACTGAGGAATGCATTATGTGTGATCATATTGCCCAATCTATCTTTTTTTTTTTTAAAGCTATAATGGAAATTGGTCCTTTGGATTTGTAGGGATTGACAGTGACACAAACCCATGCACCTGGCCCCTGAAAGCACATATCCAATAATAATCTGTGTTTGTTAACCTTTGATTGATGTGCCCCATTCCCTGGCTTAGCATTCGAACTAGAGATGGGGGCAGCTGATGTCATTCCAGATGTAAAAACATTTCTGCCTATATTTGGAGAGATCCATTTTCCCTTTATTTCCCTCACAGAGTATTTTACTTAAAAGCAAACCAAAGCTCTATGGACTTTGCTTTCATAATAAAAATGGAATGAGCAAATACGATTCCTTTTCCCCCTGAATATTCGCTCTGCTAGATACTACAAGACACAGTTATTAAAAGTTAAATGTTCTGTAGGCCAAGGCACTCGAGTGCCTTTTCTTTTTTCGGTGACAAATAGTATAACTGTGATCAAAAATTAGTGTTTTAATATCAAACGGCACCTAGGGGGATGGAGACTTCCAAGCCCTATTGAAAAAGGCAACAATTCATGGGCTCAATCTCACCTCTTCCTCACCTTTCTCCTCCTTGGCCTTTTGTATACATTTCCAAGAGATTCATAAAAAGGTCCTTGATGAATAGCTGAAATATTACACTCAACTGATTAAAAAGCTGGAAGCAGCAAAGCATAAAATAAAATGGATTTTGCCGTTTGTAATCTATAGGAAACAAGGCACTGTTAAGTTCCTCAGATATCCAAAATGAGACTGTGATGTCGAAGGCTTTCATGGCCAGAATCACTGGGTTGATGTGAGTTTCCCAGGCTGTGTGGCCATGTTCCAGAAGCATTCTCTCCTGACATTTCACCCACATCTATGGCAGGCATCCTCAGAGGTTGTGAGGTCTGTTGGAAACTAGGCAAGTGGGATTTAGATATCTGTGGAATGTCCAGGGTGAGAGAAAGAACTCTTGTCTTATTTTAAATGGGTATATTTGTTTTTAACCGTTATTATGTTTATGTTTTTATTACAGTGGTGTTGTATGTTTCTATGTGGTATTAAGTACTTACCTATGTTGTAAACCACCCTGAGCGGTATATAAATAAAGTTTTGTTGTTTTTGTTGTTGTCTGTTTGAAGCAAGTGTGAATGTTGCAATTGGCCACCTTGATCAGTATTGAATAGAATTGCAGCTTCAAAGCCTGGCTGTTTCCTGCCTGGGGAAATCCTTTGTTGGGAGGTGTCAGCTGGTTCTGAAATAATCAAAGGACTATTTAAAAGAAGGAACTGAATATTACTTTGCCTCTAGAGCCCACGGCTAGGGTTGTTTTTTAATCTAACCTACAATAGCAAAGGTAAAGGTAAAGGTTTTCCCCTGACATTAAGTCTAGTCGTATCCAACTCTGGGGGTTGGGTGCTCATCTCCATTTCTAAGCCAAAGCCATTCTAAGCCATTGTCCGGAGACACCTCCGTGGTCATGTGGCTGGCATGACTGCATGGAGTGCTGTTGCTTTCCCACCGGAGCAGTACCTATTGATCTACTCACATTTGCATGTTTTAGAACTGCTAGGTTGGTAGAAGCTGGGGCTAACAGCGGGAGCTCACCCCACTCCCTGGATTCAAAGTGTCGACCATTCGGTCAGCAAGTTCAGCAGCTCAGTGGTTTAACCCACTGTGCCACCGGGGCTCCACTGTACAATATATTTAGCTGAATGTATATTAAATAAATGACAGAAATCCTCTAGAGATGGCCTAAGAAATGGCAAGTGATTTATTTGAAGAAAATAATAACTCCAACTTTATCTAGGTTCAGATATAATATAGTGCACCAGATGGTTCATCCGTTAGGAGAAACTGATGTTTTTATTCCATTCCTTTTCATAAAACTGTTTTTGTTTTTTGTCAGAGTGACCAAAAAATATTTCAGGCCCCTTCTACACAGTTATATAATCTAGATGATCAAAACAGATAACCCACATGATCTGATTTGAACTGGATTATATGTGTCTACACTGCTATATAGTCCAATTCAAAACAGATACTCTGGATTTTATATGGCAGTGAACAAGGAGCATGAAATATTAGTTTCAGAATTCTGGACTTGACTGAATGATACTCCTGTTTCAAACTGCATTATATGCCAGTCTTTTGGGGCCAAAACCTGAGATAGAGGGATGGCCTCTAATGATGCTATTAACCTCATGCATTAAGTAGAGGAGCCGTGGTGGCGCAATGGGTTAAATCCTTGTGCCAGCTGAACTGCTGACCTGAAGGTTGCTGCTTCAAATCCGTGAGACAGGGTGAACTCCCATCTGTCAGCTCTAGCTTGTGAGGACATGAGAGAAGCCTTCCAGCAGGATGGTAACACATTCAGGCATCCCCTGGGCAATATCTCTGTAGACAGCCAATTCTCTCACACCAGAAGCGACTTGCAGTATGTTCTCAAATTGCTTCTAACACGATTAAAAATGCATTAAGTACCAACATATTGCTCTCAGGCTGGATCTACACAGTGTAGGCTCATATAATCCAGTTAAAAGCAGATAATGTGGATTATATGACAGTGTAAAGAGAGTCTACATAGAAGGAAAGAATTGTGCACCATCTTGATCTGACTGGGGGAAGGCAGAGTTTATACATATCTAATAAATAATCAGAGCTTGGGAAGCAGCTTCTGCAAAGCAATTCTTCTCTGTTATTTGTTGCTGCCTAAGAAAAACAGCCCATTGTTTCGCACTGATTACAGTGTTGAAAACCTTGGTTGCATTTCGTATTGTCTCACTTGTTAGCTTTGGTTTCTTCCTTTTCCCTTTCCTTGACTGAAACGCTTTTTAAAAGTATCCAGAGAGTGCTACACAAGTAACATCTTTTTTTTACTGTTACCTTGGAAATTTCAGCTTTGTTATGCCCTAATTACAAACAAACACGGAAGAATTTAACAAGGAAGCAACACAATACACATTTCTGCAGAGAGCACAAAAATGTGGATTGAGTTTTCTCCCCCTCCCCCCATACTAAAGCGTAGAGAGGAAAATACAGTAGAGTCTCACTTATCCAAGCTAAACGGGCCGGCAGAAGCTTGGATAAGCGAATATCTTGGATAATAAGGAGGGATTAAGGAAAAGCCTCTTAAACATCAAATTAGGTTATGATTTTACAAATAAAGCACCAAAATTTCATATTATACAACAAATTTGACAGAAAAAGTAGTTCAGTACGCAGTAATGTTATGTTGTAATTACTGTATTTATGAATTTAGCACCAAAATATCATGATATATTGAAAACATTGACTACAAAAATGGCTTGGATTATCCAGAGGTTTGGATAAGCGAGGCTTGGATAAGTGAGACTCTACTGTATTAGTAATAGATTTTAAATCAAAGCTCATGAATAAATATTGTCTGAGTAGGTTTGCCAGAAGAGATGGGTCTTCAGTTATGTTTTAAATTCTGACCCAAGTGACCTAAAGTCAACAAGAGATTTCATGGTTTGTAATGGCTGTGTTCATGAAGTTAGTGTAGCATAGTTTTGGTCTGTTGAACTACAACTCTGGAGACCAAAGTTCAAATTCATGCTTAGCCATGGAAACTCATTGTTTGACTTTGGGGACATGGCATACTCCTAACCTCCTGAGATAGAATCGCCTTAAGGTCAACATCCGGTGGAAACTATTTGAAGTTAAACAACAACAACAACAACAACTGTTTCCATTCTACATCCAGCGTAAATATGCAAGGACTCTGGTCCAATCTCCACAACACTAGAATTGACCATATAAGGCTCCTTTGAGTCCCCTTTGGAGTGCGAAGGGCGGGATAAAAATAGGGTCATTAAATAAATGAGTTATACTTGTCCACATGGCTGGCTGAGATAGTGATCTTTGTTTTTTGATGGTTCAATTTATTTAAATGATTGCATATAAAATTAGCTTCAGGCCATATGAGACATAAATGAATTTAATATTTAGTCAGGTCCCTTCTCCAGAATGTCTCATCATGTATATGTAAAGGTAAAGGTAAAGGTTTCTCCTGACGTTAAGTCCAGTCATGTCTGACTCTGGGGGTTTGTGCTCATCTCCATTTCTAAGACGAAGAGCCGGCGTTGTCCGTAGACACCTCCAAGGTCATGTGGCCAGCATGACTGCATGGAGCGACGTTACCTTCCCGCCGGAGCGGTACCTATTGATCTACTCACATTGGCATGTTTTCGAACTGCTAGGTTGGCAGAAGCTGGAGCTAACAGCGGGCGCTCACTCCACTCCCCGGGTTTAAACCTGGGACCTTTCGGTCTGCAAGTTCAGCAGCTCAGCGCTTTAACACACTGAGCCACCGGAGGCTCAGTGTGTTATGTATGTGTAAGTACTCCAAAATTTAAAAAAAACAGAAATCCAAAACACATCTTGCTAGTGTTTTTAGTTTACTTATTAGTGCGGGCTCTATTGTGCAACCTCTAGTTATTGTGTGTGTGTGTGTGTGCTTTTAATGCATAGAACATGGCTCAGAGAACAAAAAGATGATATAAAGGTAAAGTGACGCAGCGGGTTAAACCACTGAGCTGCTGAACGTGCTGATCGAAAGGTAGGCGGTTTAAATCCGGGGAACCGGGTGAGCCCCAGTTTCTGCCAACCGAGCAGTTTGAAAACATGCAAATGTGAGTAGATCAATAGGTATTGCTCCAGTGGGAAGGCAACGGGGCCGGCCACATGACCTTGGAGGTGTCTACGGAGAACGCCGGCTCTTCGGCTTAGAAATGAAGATGAGCACCAACCCCCAGAGTCAGACACGACTAGACGTAATGTCAGGGGAAAACCTTTACCTTTACTATAGAAGTACAATATATGGTATCTCATGAAAGCCTTTTTAAAAAAATATGATTTGTAAGATATCAACATACTTTCCCAAACTGTTTGTCATTTACGAGTAGCAATATGTAAATATGTGTTTGTTTTTTTTTGGGTGAAATATAAATTTATATATATATATATATATATATATATATATATATATATATACATACATACGTACATACAAATAAAGACATACAATCTTGATATTCCACATTTACATTACCTGTATTTCTCCCCGATCCCGCCACCTCCCCGTTCTCGCCCATAAACTTATTCTTACATAATGTAAGGGTACAGAAATACTATATATATTTATATCCCCTCTCTCCCTCCCCCCCTCCTCCCTGAGAACAGTTTACTCCTCTTTACCGTACTAATTATAGTTGTTCAATCATAAGGATAATCTTATTTAATTCCTTGTATTTGTCTTTCCCCTTTATCCTGGAGATAAGGCCCTTCCATTTTGCCTCCCAGGTCATCTTGGTTTGGCCAAACTTATAGTAGCTTTTCCTTTCGCTAATATAATCTTGAAGTAGATAATCGGCTAAATATTTATACCACGTTTTTATATCCCATTTTTTTTGGTCCTTCCATCCTAGGGCAACTGAGGCTTTGATTGCATCTAACATATGTTTTATTATTTCCTCCCATTCTTTAAGTTCCCCAATGCCTTCTAATTTTTGAACAAAAAATGTGTTTTATTCCATTCTATTTTCGTCCCCAATAGCTCTTTCATTTCCTTCTTAATTATATTATAGAATCTTTGAATTTTTTCGCATTCCCACCACATATGGGTATAGGTTCCAATTTTCCCACAATTATGCCAGCATTGTTTTGGGTGGGTTTCGGTTATATAAGCCAATTGTATAGGAGTTCTGTACCATTTTGTAAGTATCTTCAATTGCATTTCCTTAATCTTTAAATATTTTATTTTATTAATTGATTTTATCCATTTTTCTATTTCTCTCTCATTGCAATTCAAATCCTCCTTCCAGATTTCTATCAGGGTGTATTTTGTGTTATATTGTTTTTCCATAATTATTTTATATATGTATCCCATGATTCCTTTCTCCTTCTCTACTTTCCATTTTATTATTTTATCCAAGTCTGATTCTGGAGTCTCCTTATTCTTCCAATCTGTTATCTTTTTAGACAACCCTCCCCATTGTAGCCAATTGCCCTGTCCACATTTGTCTTTTATCTCCTCCCATTGTATAACTGTTCCGTCGGATTTAAGTAGGTCCTCAATCTTTGTTATTCCATGTTGTTCTAAGTTCTTTATCATATTGCGGTATAGCTGGGGTTTTCTATTTTCTAGGACTCCTATTGGAAGTTTGTCTATTTTATTTATTGGAAGTTTGTTTTGCCATTTTCTCCAACATTCCATTGTTGAGGTCAATGGGTCTCCTTTTATATTTTTTAGGTCTTTATTGCCGATTTTCCCGATCAAACATGATCCGTATTCCCATCCATTCATTAGTTTCTCTAATCTGACCCATCTTTTGGGCTCACCAATGTCCAATTCAAGTAACCTGGCCAATTGGCAGGCTTCAAAGTAGTTTTGTAGGCAGGGAGCTCCCCAGCCTCCGTTTACTTGTTGCGTAAAGAATACTGTGTTAGCAATTCTATTCTTACTGGCGCCTATTATCCATGTTTTGATCGAATTGTCCCATTTTTTAATTATTTTTGGTGGAATGCTGAAAGGGAGGGTCTGAAATAAGTATAAAAATTTAGGTAATATCATCATTTTGTAAGCCTTCAACCTTGTTGTAATGTTCCAATTCCATTTTTTCCTATCAATAATTTGTTTACTTATTTTTTTCCATAGTGGATTATAATTTATCTGGATTATATTATTTAAATTTTTAGATATGTGAATGCCTAGGTATTTTAACTTCTTTCCCCCCAGTTTCACCCCTAAAGTAGATTGGGCTTCTTTTAATTCCTTCCAGGTCAGATTTTTATGCAAGATTTCTGATTTTTCAATATTAATAACTAGGCCTGAGATCGATTCAAATTTTTTAATTACTTTTTTTACTGCCTTTACTGAGTCATCCATTGTGCCTATCAGGACCATCGCGTCATCTGCATATAAATTAATTTTTATTTCTTCTCTATCTATCCTATACCCTTTAATGCTTTTATCTGATCTAATCAAGTTAGCTAGAGGTTCTATTGCTAGGGCAAAAAGTAGAGGAGAGAGAGGGCAACCTTGTTTGGTTCCACTTTTTATTTCGATAGTTCTGGAATTTGATCCGTTTACTATTATTTCAGCTTGATTTTCTTTGTATAATTCTCTAATTACTCCACAGATATTTTTCCCTAAATTACACTCCTCACACAAATTGGCTAAATAATTGTGATTTATTGTATCAAATGCTTTGTAGACATCTAGTTTTATTAAAAGTAATTTTCTTCTCTCTCTTGTTGCATGGTCAATTACATTTACGATATTTCTGATTGGGTCGGCAATCATTCTTTTTTTAATAAACCCGTACTGATCTTCCTCGATTAATGTGGGCATTATCTCTCTCAGTCTGTTTGCTATAATTTTCGTGAATATTTTATAGTCCACATTACTTAACGTAATAGGCCTATATGAATTAGGGTCAGTTTCCTCTTTATTTGGTTTTAAAATTGTTATAATTTCTGATTTTTTCCATGTCTCTGGAATTATTTTATTTTCCATAATTTTATTATATAAGATTTGTAAATTAGGAATAACTTCCTTTTGAAAGATTTTATAGAAATTTGTAGTGAGCCCATCGGGTCCTGGTGATGAATTAATTTTTAGGTTTTTGATTACCTCCTCTATTTCATTGCTAGTTATATTTGAGTCCAATACTGCTTGAGAGAAAATGTCTAATTTTTTGTTAAGTATTCCTTCCGAACTCACTGTATCCTTGTTCATATAAAGCTTTTCGTAATAATTTGCCATTATTTCCTTTAGGTCTTCCTCTCTTGTTTTTATTTGCCCATTCCTGTCTTTCAATTTGATTATCTTTGCTTTCCCTTGTTTCTTTTTTAAAAGATTTGCTAACTTCTTTGTGTTGTTTATTGAATTTATATGTAAATATGTGTAAGAATTTTATCTCTCTCTCTCTCTTGGGCTGCTCCCTTGATGTATTCGTGACATCATAGACCACTTCTTATAAAGATCAGGAGACCTTTATGACCTCATAGAATTTCTCCAGGCCTGGTGTTCTCATATTGAAGCTTCTTTAACAGAAGTACTTCCGGTTGCCTACCAGACAGTCAGGATGTTTCTTGGAGGCTTCTGTTACGTGCTCATCTTCGGGACTGCCGTATTACTGCCAAATGTTCTCAGCCACAAAAAACTGGCCTGGGCAACAACTGGCTTAGATTTGTCACCTCAAGAAAGAGAACAACTTTGGAAAAGAGAGCAATCAGATGTGTGTCTTCTTTTTGGCGTAGACGTTTCACGAAGGACCATAGAGGCATGGATTATTCGTAGTGCGCTTCTACTGCTGACAGCTATTATAATTTCTGTCATCTACATTTCATGGAAATGCATGAAGAACGTTAAGGTAAGATGTATATGGGGGCTCTTGGTGGCACAGTGTGTTAAAGCGCTGAGCTGTTGAACTTGCGGACCAAAAGGTCCCAGGTTCAAATCCTGGGAGCGGAATGAGCGCCCGCTGTTAGCCCCATATCCTGCCAACCTAGCAGTTCGAAAACATGCCAATGTGAGTAGATCAATAGGTACCGCTCCTGCAGGAAGGTAACAGCGTTAGATGCAGTCATGCCGGCCACATGACCTTGGAGGTGTCTATGGATAATGACGGCTCTTTGGCTTAGAAATGGAGATGAGCACCAACCCCCAGAGTCGGTCACGACTGGACTTAACGTCAGGGGAAACCTTGCCCCTTAAGATTTATATGTATGCATTTTACAATGAACAGTATGGACCTACAATTTGAGAAAATGTCACTTTAGTCTATGCTTACTATCTACACATCGGGCTTCTGTTAAGAAACACAAAGATAGGGAGAGTCAAACCAAATGGCCATTTTGATAAACCTCTATTTTTTTGCCTTAAGTTAATACAATGATCTTGTTTTGTCATTTTTCGCAGCCCAGCCAGGCCATGACCAAGGTGCCCGCTGCAGAAGAAATGAAAAACGAACGGATGATGGAGCAGATAGTGAAGAACACCATTGAAATCAACAAAGGCATTAAGAAGATCCTATGGATGCAGAGGGAATTACTAAAAACTCAGTTAACAACAGGAAGAAATATCTATGAAACGGAGGGTGAGGATTCAACCCCCATGAATCCCAATTCCTGCTCAGATTCTGGTCAAAAAGAAGGCAGAAGAGGAGGAAGGGGAAAGGCAGGATGGAAGAAGGGGAGGGAGGAGGGAAGAAGAATAGGAATGTGAGAGTGAGTGGAAGGTAGAAAGGGTTGGGGGGGGGGGGGAATTGGGGGGGGGGGGGGGGTTGGGGGAGTTGGGGGGGAGGGGGGGGAAAGGAATAGATAGGTGTCAAGTTAATTCAGATGTTTTAAGTATAAGTTGGCCCTGTTTCAATCCACACTGTGGTCTGGTCTTTTATATATAACAATATAAATTAAAGCAATGCAATTGTACTGTACTAAAGTATTAAAAATACCATATATACTTGAGTATAAGCCGACCCAAATATAAGCCGAGGAACCTAATTTTACCACAAAAAAACTGGGAAAACATTGACTCCAGTATAAGCTGAGATACCAGTAAAATTACATTAATTGAGGCCTCAGTAATTTAAATGTTTTTGAATCTTTACATCAAACTAATTTAAGATATGAGTGTCCAACTCTGATTAAATCATTATTTTCATCTTCTTCAATGTAAATTTTCTTACGTATCCTTTAAATAATAATAGAGGCTTGGATAAATGAGACTCTACTGTAATAGCATTTGGAAAGAGGATAGGATAGGTTTGAGGAAAAAGAAATGGGCACAAACAAAGAAGTTTAACTGCATAATATGAGTCTGCACTGACCATATAATGTAGTTTCAAACTGCATTATATGGCAGTATGGATGGAGCCAAGGTCGACCCACATCCCTGACTCTGCCTCCATCTGCTGACACAGATCCAGTTTGACACTACTTTTAAATGCCATGGCTCAATGCTATGGAATCATGGAAGTTGTATTTTGGCGAGGCACCGGCACTTATGCATACAAGGCTCAAGATCTTGTAAAACGACAGTTTGCATGATCTATTCTGGCTGTTAAACCCTATGGGAAAGGGTGATGGTAGGATGTCCATATAATGTCAACATATAATGACCCCATGGATTTAAAAGTGCTTTCTTAGGCAAAAAATGTTCTGAGATGATTTGCCAGAGTCTTCCTCATAGAATCATAGAATCATAGAATAGTAGAGTTGGAAGAGACCTCATGGGCCATCCAGTCCAACCCCCTGCCAAGAAGCAGGAAATCGCATTCAAAGCACCCCCGAGAGATGGCCATCCAGCCTCTGCTTAAAAGCCTCCAAGGAAGGAGCCTCCACCAGAGCCCGGGGGAGAGAGTTCCACTGTCGAACAGCTCTCACAGTGAGGAAGTTCTTCCTGATGTTCAGGTGGAATCTCCTTTCCTGTAGTTTGAAGCCATTGTTCCGTGTCCTAGTCTGCAGGGCAGCAGAAAACAAGCTTGCTCCCTCCTCCCTATGACTTCCCTTCACGTATTTGTACATGGCTATCATGTCTCCTCTCAGCCTTCTCTTCTGCAGGCTAAACATGCCCAGCTCTTTAAGCCGCTCCTCATAGGGCTTGTTCTCCAGACCCTTAATCATTTTAGTCGCCCTCCTCTGGACGCTTTCCAGCTTGTCAACATCTCCCTTCAACTGTGGTGCCCAGAATTGGACGCAGTATTCCAGGTGTGGTCTGACCAAGGCAGAATAGAGGGGGAGCAGGACTTCCCTGGATCTAGACACTTCCTCCAAACTGTAGCCTATAACAATTGGTGTTCCTTGGTGGTCCCCCATCCAAATATTAACCAGGTTAGACTCCCCATCTACACTGCCATGTAATGCAGTTTTAAACTATATAGTGCAGCTGTAACTACTATGGCTGTGCCAAAAAAGTCATTTGTGCCTCATAAGTTGTATTATTTTGTAAGATTCATACACATGAGGCAATATTAAGAAACACGAGGGGCACCCAAGCAAAAAACTTAAGAATAAAAACACTCACCTATGACTTTACATTACAGCAAACCTTGTAAGTTTCCCAAAATCAGTTTCATTTTCAGCACAAGCAAGCAGCAAACTGTACCAGTGATGCAAAGCCAAACAGGCCATACCTCTTTAAATTAAGGTTGTCTGTCATCACTGGGAGGTCAATTGAGCTGGGAGGGAGACTGAGAATTCTGGGAAATGTAGTTTGGGAAGGCGAAGACCTCTGTGGCAGAGAATTCAGAAGGCCCTGCCCTAAACTACATTTCCCAGAATTCTGCTTGCATCAGAAAGCCCCAAGGAGGTAGAAGAGAGCTATTGTCCATTCGTGCATCAGAATTTCAGTAAATTATTGAATCTGCAAAGAAGACTGAAAGCAAATCTGTGCTGGACTGGGAGGAAAATCCCTAAGTTGAAGTTCTATGGTATGTATTGTGTGTCATACAGAGAGAGACATTCAAGGGGATAGCTATGGCTTTTTTTTTGGTCAAAACTTTAAAAATTCCCAAAAAATCAGTAAATGTGCAGATCTTTCCGAAACTTGGGGAGAATGATGCCCTGGTTATCTTGTGTCATTGTAAAATCAAGCAGACAGTTATTGTAATTTTTTTATGTTGTTTGTAAAAACTTTAAAAATTCCCCAAAAATCTGTGGATGAGTGAAACATTCTGAAACTTGTTCAGAATTGCAGCAAGTTTCATGCCGATAGTTCTAACAATGAGGGAGAAAGGAGCTCCCAAAGTGGCTCAATTGGCTCAATTACTTAATGAAAAAGTAACATAAAAAGCATTATATCATTATAGTTGCGATACAGACTACTTATGATATTTTAGAAATACTTTAGAAACCATTTGCTGCTTCTTCCCCAATTTAGTAATGAGTATTGAAACATTTTTTTATTGATCATACAGGCTTAGTAACTACACTGAACTGCATTATATAAGTCTACACTGATCATAATGTGGTTTCAAATTGCATTCTATGGCAGCATAGTTGGTGCCTCAGATCCTAAGATCAGATGGGATTTGGTGATGGGACCTCTTTAAAAACATACAGCAGAACACCTTTCAGTTATAACAGTGGTTCTCAACCTGTGGTACATGGACCACCAGTGGTTCACAAGAACTAAAATATGGTCCACGGTCTCACTATTACTACACCGTTGCAACAAGAGTGACTGGTCTCATGAAACCCTGTTGTATCTCCAAGGCAACGGGGATGTCAGGAGAAGAGAGGCTGACTACCCATGAAAGGCGCGACAACAAGCCTCCTGACTGCTGCTTCTCCTCCTCCTCCCTCCCCCTTCCATGTGGTGCCTAGAAGTGGGGGCGCCTTGGTGTCTTCATTTTTAGGCCTGTTCCTGGAGTTATTTGGGGTACTGATTTAGAAAATTCCATTAGATAGACCACATCAGCTCTAGATTATTAAATATGGTTTTCTGTGGGTGAGCAGATGGCGGCTACTTGATGGCACATATTCTATATCTATAACTAAAGCTGATGTGATCTATCTAATGCAATTTTCTGAATCAGCATCCCAAATAACCAAACTGAATCTAAAGTTGACCAAAATTTATTCGTAATTGTTGGAGCATGGTCCCTGGTCAAAGTGGTCCCTGGTCACAAAAAGGTTGGGAACATCTGAGTTATAAGAAACCATAAAACAGGTGCTCCTTTAAGAAACCATTCTTGAAATTCCATTATCCTTCAAGAGACTTCAGATTTGGTGCTATAGAAAATATGAATAATATGGATAAGAAGATTTTATCAAAGAAACTTGAAATATTCAGCTCCCACAGGATGAAATGAGGATTTTGATTTTCTCCCACCGGTGTAAATTCCCTTGGAGCTCTTTTCAACCCAGTTGAACTGATATGTCCTTGAAGGCTCTCGAACTTCCTCCTTTTTCCTAACCATCTGCTAACATTAATATTGAAAAAAGAACCCTTGAGCCTAGTTCACATGCTTCTTTTTACCCAGCAAATGAGAGTCTTGGCTTCAGACATTTCTGCAGCCAGATTTCAAATTGGATGCCTTAGGCAGCATATAAAGATTAAAATGAATGTTCCTGTGTCACATTACATATGTTTTATCATATAATTATATCTTCTTCTTTCATATTTATATTTATTTATATTTATGTAGTCCCCGAAGAAGGCCATAAAATGTATTTATAGAGGCTGGAATACACTTGGTTTTTGCTATAATAAAGCAGCTGTGTATCAAACTGAAGCAAACTCCTCAACTACACTGAGACACAGTGCAATTTGAAACTGCATTATATGATCAGTGTAAACTCATATAATGCAGTTCAATGCAGTTAAACTACGGGCCCTTCTACACTGCCATATAATCCAGATTATCAAATCAGATAAGCCAGATTATTTGCTTTGTGTGAGTCTACACTGCCATATAATCCAGTTCAAAGCAGATAATCTGGATTTTATATGGCAGTGTAGAAGGGGCCTCAATTATATGTAGTGTAATGTAGTTCAGTGCAGTTAAACTGTATTATATGAGTCTACACTGACCATATAATGCAGTTGGTCCTAGATGGCTACAGAAATCTATTTTCTTTCTAGGAATATTTGGGAGGAAAGGAGGAAAATAGAAAGCAATCTGTAACCAAGATGGACAGTATAGAACACTTTCTTCCACCATAATCTTTAAAACCAAGGAGGTAATTTATATCTTTTTGTTACAATAGCTAATGCTCCTTCAGGTAGTGTAGCTAGTGAAATAAGTAGGGTGTTTTTTTTTTTGAATATTTGTATTTACTCAAATAGACATACATTTCTAAGTGTTTGTTGCATACAATGCAATATTTTCCAGCTATTAGTGTTCCATAATCATTTCTCAGATAATATTTTTTTTATTTAAATGGTACATATAAAGTTATCATAGGCTCTAAATTAATATCAGTTTCCTCCTTGTCTACAGTCTTATAGGTTCCTCTATGTACATTTTTAGATTAATTGTACATTGAGATGTTGAACCATTGATTGCCATTCATTAACCAAGTTCTCTAAAAGTTCTTCTCTTAAGAGTACAGTTATTTTATCCATTATCACAAAATCTGTAATGTATTTTTCCCATTCTTCTAAGGGAAGTGGTGTCTTCACTCAGCTTCATTGGAAGAGTGTTGAAGGAAAACGACTCCAGGAAAAGTGGTTTCTTAAGACCGATGACTTAACTCTGGTCTAGTTGAAGGGTATAAGGGCAAACGACCCCAGAAAAAGTGGTTCCTTAAGACTGACACCTTAGCTTTGGTCTAGTTGAATGGTATGAGGGCAAACGACAGGGGAAGAGACAGTGGGAGGAGACATATGTCTCCCATGTGGTGGTAAATAAAATGGATAAATTTTAAAGAAAGCAGAGAAAAGGATTAGGTGTGATGGGGGTAGGAAACTCTTCTGTTTAATTTCAAAACAAGGTATGGCAAAGCTTAAGGGAAAACCAACTATTTACTTCATATTGTTTATCCCGTGGGATGAAGTCCTGAGGGTGCATCTACACCAGTGGTTCTCAACCTGTGGGCCGCAGCCCAACAGTGGGCCGTGAGAACAAAAATCCAGTCCACGAACCTCCTTCCTCTTTATGTATTTATTTTATTTTATTTCCGCTCCTTTCTGCAGAGCTGACCATTGCATTGAATATCAGCTCTAGATTATTAAATATGATTTTCTGTGAGCAAGCAGATGGTGAATACTGGATGGCATATGTTCTGTATCAGAAACTAGAGCTGATGTGGCTTATCCAATGCAGCTTTCTGAATCAGCACCCCAAATAACCAAACTAAATCTAAAATGGACCAAAAACTGATTCGTGACTCTTTTGGTACTCATATTGGAGAGTGGTCCCTGGTCAAGTGGGCCCTGGTCAAAGTGGGCCCCGGTCAGAAAAAGGTTTGTAACCACTTATCTACACTGTACGATTAAAGCAGTTTGACACTACTTTAAGTGCCATGGCTCAGTGCAGGGAATCCTGGGATTTGTGCCATTTACAAGGTCTTTGACCTTCTCTGCCAAAGAGTGCTGATGCCTCACCAAACTGCATTCATTCACAGCCCGGGGCTGTGGCGCAGACGGGAGAACAATGAGTCACTGACCAGGAGGTCATAAGTTCGAGGCCCGCTCGGAGCTATGTTTGTCTTTGTCCTGTGTTAAAAAGGCATTGAATGTTTGCCTAATATGTGTAATGTGATCCGCCCTGAGTCCCCTTCGGGGTGAGAAGAGCGGAATATAAATGATGTAAATAAATAAATAAATAAATAAATAAAGGATATGCACCCTGTCTCTTCCATAGACAGAAGTCACTTAAATAGTGACAATTAAACTAGTGTGCAATTATGCCTAGTTATATTAACATCATAACATTGTATAGTTATGTTTTTGCTCCTAGAGACAGCAAAGAATAGTAAGTAGTCCTTTGTCACCTGTTACAGCAGAGTCTCATTTATCCAAGCTAAACAGGCCGGCAGAAGCTTGGATAAGCGAATATCTTGGATAATAAGGAAGGATTAAGGAAAAGCCTATTAAACATCAAATTAGGTTATGATTTTACAAATTAAGCACCAAAACATCATGTTATACAACAAATTTGACAGAAAAAATAGTTCAACACGCAGTAATGTTATGTTGTAATTACTGTATTTACGAATTTAGCACCACAATATCACGATATATAGAAAACATTGACTACAAAAATGGCTTGGATAATCCAGAGGCTTGGATTAGCGAGGCTTGGATAAGTGAGACTCGACTGTACTTCCAAGTTCTGCTTCACCGTTTCAGTCCATTCTTCATACAAGGATTGGGCCAAGATCAACAATCAAAGTAAAGAAAAGAAGTTGCTTCTCTCAGCTCAGATTTATGTTATGTTGCTGTGTGTTTTTAAGAAGCCTTTCCGGGGGGGGGGGGGGGGGGGACCCATATCCTGATGCCTTATGTGCTTTTCATATTTCTGAAAGGACCCTCTCAAGTGTGGAAACTGTAATGACAATAATACAAACAGTAGGAACCAACCTAACCATTTCTGTCCTTTTTTAAAATAAATTTTGCCTGACACCAAACAAAGTACGCCTCTGGAAGAATGATTATAGGAATATGAAAGGACTTGCAAGAAAAGAGGCAGTTCAATAGCATCCTGATGCTACAAAGGAGAATATGAAAAAAGGCAAGAGAGAGAGAGAGAGAGAGAGAGGGGATTCTTTTCTTTTAAAAAAAAAACCAAACCAAACCCAAAATTCATCCATAAAAATAGCATCACACAAAAATAGCACTGTAGTGAAATGGTAGTTAATCTTCCAACTCAGTCACCTTCAGGAGGGAAACTGCCGCCAAAGGAAAAAGTTCATATATTAAGGCATCTAAGTATGGTCTATCCCCTTGACAGGTTTTCCCCCCTTTTGTCAAATAGTATATTGTTGGAAATTGCTTCCCCATCATTTTCCAATTTTATACTTCTTTGTTAGCTGCTGAATTGAGCGGCGTTTAATCTCCACATGCCGTGCCTTTGGTAGCGATCAGATAGCATTTCATTCACACCTCTTCCTTTATATTGTCTTGTATTCCTGTGGCCTAAGGCGTCTTTCTCAATGATGTTAAGGACCCGCTTTTTCAAGACCATGTAAGATACTCAGAGAAAGATGTTGTCTTATTGTCGAAAAATTGACCCCCCCCCCTCCCAAAAGATAGACACAACACACATTCCAAATTCATATATGGATTTTATTATAGGAAGTTTCGCAATACCAAAATAGTAATGTTTCTCCGGTTCATAGTAGACTTCATTTCCAATAGTCTGGTCGGGAAACCACATTCTGGAGGAGATTCATTAACCTTTCACCAAAATAACATCTGAGGGGAAGTGAAAAGGAAATGTGTGCCCACAACCCCGACAAAGAACCTATCTACACTTCCCCTAACAAAAAGAGTTTTCCTCCATACTTCAAGATGATATATCTGTTTTTTGAGAAACATTTATAACACTCACATGGTTATGATCTACATTGAACTGGTCATATTTACATAACAGCACTGTTGAGTTTCTGAACCTCACCCTTTGTGCAAACCAGACTTGATAAATAATCTCATCATGAACTGTTTTACATATTAGTTCAACACATTAAGCTTATCCACTCCCTCTTCCAGGGCAGACTTTCCAAATGACTTGTTTCAAACTAACAAATGACAGCTGTATATTTTTCTCACCACAGAGAAGACTCCATCCACTGTTGACATCATGAGGATTCCTTAGCCAGCAGAAGCCTGGATTGAAACCAATTTCTGACCCATCAGGGAAGGATGCGGGGACCTCGAATGGCTGTCAAAGAGAATAAAATGTCATGTGCTGTACTTCATGCTGTATGTCCATTTTCCATTCTTTTGAGCAGAAACTCTGTACCTGACATCCTTTCAGGCCTGAAAGCAATCAACCTCTGTTCCTGTGCCTCCAGATCTGATTTGCGTTTTGATCTGGTCATCTAGATAGTGGTGTGTGCCAAGTTCTGGACTCTCAGCCCACTCCTTTGGTGGGTAGCTGAATCTCAGCTTCAATCTGTCTCTCTTAAGAAGGATAACCAAATCCCAAGTAGTTAGAACTTTGGAAAATGGGAATTCAGAATGCCGTAGTCCAAAATGCATTTTGCAAGCAGTATACTAGATATCACTTAATCCCTTATCTTGGCATTATTAAAAGGAAATAATATATGTGTGAACAGATCAATCCCTGCTCTTGGAGATAAATGGACATAACCCAGACTTCAAGAATGGATAAACAGAAAAAACAGTTGTAGAACATTTCAGTCCTTCCGGCTTTCCATCTTGGACAATAATAGCAGTCCCTGGACAATAAAACTATGTAAGAAAATTGGAAAATGAAACAGAAGAATTGGGATATATTCACAAACTTCAGTCCATCGACAGTGGGTTGAGTGGAAAGAATAGTTTCCTGGCACACCATTCATCTTATAATACAAGTTAACACTCCTGCTCACAAGGAGCCTCTTACTCGTTTTCTCAACTCCTTTCTGGTTGCCAGCTAGCATCACATAATATTTTAATGAGTCTACCCACCATTCAAATAGTTATCTCCTTATCTTTGTTTTAGTCAGTGTCTTTCCTCCTGTCTTTGTACGTCAAAGATCAAGGGCTGGGTTGTGGTGCAACTCCTTAGTAGACAGCTGCAATAAATAACTACTAACAAAGAGGACATGGATCAAGGCCCGGGTCGGATTGAGCTACTGACCGTTAATAGCCTAGCTCACTGCCCACCTTAGCAGCTCGAAAAACAGTTGCGTCTGTTGAGTAGAAAATTCTAGGTACTGCTCATGCGGGGAGGCTAATTTAAATTAATTTACAACACCATAAGAACTGCCAGCAGCATGTGGAAAGGAATGAGGAAGTACTATAACCAAAGGACTTGGTGTCACAAGTGAACGATGAAACGGCAGCTCCCCCAGTGGCCGGAATCGAGCATACCCTCATGAATCCGGAAGCTGGAAAAATGTTAAATTGCCGCTGTGTCTGTATATATGTTGTACGTCTAACAATGGCATTGAATGTTTGCCATGTATATGTACATCGTAATCCACCCTGAGTCCCTTTCGGGGTGAGAAGGGCAGAATATAAATACTGTAAATATAGTTAAACTTGTCACTTCATCATTATATCCACAAGTTTTCATTTCTATTATTATTTACACATACAGTCTGTGCATAAAGGTCTATCCTAGGACTTCACTCCATGTACATGAGAAAGTAAACTTAAGTCTACCAAAGCTTGTGCAACTAATTTCTTCCTCTCAGGCTGGATCTACACTGGCACATAATCCAGTTCAATGCAGTTTATCTGTGTAGTGAACCTTACCTATTAGGCCTGGGATTAAGCCTTGGTAACAGTGAGTGAGGCAGCCTCCATTTTGTTGAGGAAGGCCAGGCAGCCATCTTGAGTGTGGTTAGAAAGGGGGAGGAGTTTAGAGAGAGATTCTTAGGATTGGCCAACCAGAGCAGATGGGAGGAGCCAAGTCTTAGAGTGCAGAAAAAAAAAAGCTCCAGGCAGTTCTGGTTTGAGGATTGAAGAAGAGAGTTCTGTCTGAGGGTTTGAAGAGAGCAGTTTGGTTTTGGAGTTGGGAGAGTGTGTGTGTGAGAGAGAACGGAAAGCTGTGGAAACTGACAGGATAAGTCAGGCAGTTTGGATCTCTTGGGGGAGATAACTCAAGGGATTGTCTCTCAATATTGGGCTGGTTAATAGAAGGATTCTAGTTTAGAGTTAATTAACAACCCAGGGGAACTCGTGTCTGTTCTCAGCAAATAGAGTTTTTGTGTCCAATAGATAGATTGGTTAGTTGGAACTGTTCGAAACTAAATGAAGTAAATCTGAAACATACAACTAAGTTAAGCTGAAGAACGTCTGTAACTAATTACGCTTATGAACCTCTCTGAAGTAATCATTTACCTGTTTTCAAGAAAATAAATTTTTATTCTATTTTTCAACTTTCAAGAGCCTCCACAGTGTATATTTTCCATCAAGAAGTCTTAATAAAAGTTCCAGCAATACAACAATAAAATACCACAGAAAAGCCTCATAGTGAACATCAGTTTGGGAGCCAGGGGTTGGAAAACGGTGTGGGCAGAAAAAGGAATGAAGTTTGCCTGAGACACATTTAACAGCAAAAATCCTAAAGACATTTTAGGTTGGTGGCAGCTACCAGTTTTAAAAGAAAATCTGTTATAATTAGTCTCTCAGCCTAGCCTCTCCCCGCTTTGCCTCCATTTTCTTTATATTGGTGGCAGCTGTGAGATATTATTAATAGTTTTCCCCCTTGCCATCGTTTCGTTATAATCTGCTTTCTAAAACTGCATTATATATGGCAGTGTAGATCCAGCCTCAGCCTCAAAAATGCTACAAGGTGTCTTAAGTCTCTAAAAGGATTTTTTTCAAAATACACATTTCTAAATGAAACCTCTTTCAACATGCTCCTTTAAATACATTTTTGTTATTACCATGCCTAGAATTTCAATTTGCAGAGTTGAAATACTGCCTCATCCTTAATCTGGAAAGTAAAGGGTTTGGCCAGATCATGTTCACAGTTTGCAAGCTTCACAGAGTTTAATTACAATTCTTAGAATAACTAGTTCGGTCTCTTGCTTGTGAAAGACTAACAAGAAATTCTTGAGATGGTCCCTGAAGAATTGCGGGAAGGTCAAACCCAGGCAGCTTCTTTCATCAGCAAAACTAGCAAGAAGAGGGGAAACCCTTTATATTCAATAAGCATCAAGACTAGCCTTTGAAACCGGGAGAGATTTCATTTCCTCAAGGAGAAAAATTATCTTTAAAATATTTCTGGCTGGAATGATTTTGGTATGTGTCGCTACTGGCTCTGGCACTAAGCAGTTTCAAATAACACAAAGAGAACATTGCTAAACTGTAACACACCACAGCTATTGCTACTGGAGAATGAAGCTTCCTCTGGGGCCAGATATTGCTACTCTGGACTAGCCCCGGATTATGTGGTATGTGTATATGACGTGGTAAGTGTATATGGTGAGCCCTTGCCATCCTTCCTTCTCTTCTAGGTGGAAGAGAAGATACTCATGGGATCAGAAGATTTGTAGTCTCCAGTTTATATTATTATATTATATTATATTATATTATATTATATTATATTTACTGTATATGTATCAGGCATGGGCTAAATCTTTGTGCTGGCAGGACTGCTGACCTGAAGGTTGTGTTGGTGACCTGAAGGTTGCTGGTTCAAATTTGGGGAGAGCATGGATAAGCTCCCTCTGTCAGCTCCAGCTCCCCATGTGGGGACACAAGAGAAGCCTCCCACAAGGATGGTAAAACCTCAAAACAATTGGGCATCCCTTAGGAAATGTCCTTGCAGATGGCCAATTCTATCACATCTCGCATGTTTTTGAACTTCTAGGTTGGCAGAAGCTGGAGCTAACAGCAGGAGCTCACTCGGCTCCCTGTATTTGAACCAATGACCTTTCGGTCAACAAGTTCATCAGCTCAACCATTTAATCCCTGGCATTCTGTGGGAAACATCCTTGCAGATGACCAATTCTCTCACACCTTGCAGGTTTTCGAACTTCTAGGTTGGCAGAAGCTGAAGCTAACAGCGGGAGCTCGCCCAGCTGCCTGCATTCGAACGACCTACCTTTCGGTCAACAAGTTCATCAGTTTAACCCCTGCATCACTGGGGGTACATGATTATAATATCAAGAGCAATCTACTGTGACTTTAATAATATGCTATGTATCACATCAATGCAAATCCTGTCCAAAGGGCTACTGCTGTGGTTAGGGGTTCAGGACCACCATTAAAGTGGCAAAAATGATAAAGAACACCATTATTTTTATCTGAGAAAACTCTCTAGGAATCTCTCATTCTTCCAACTCTATGAAGTTGACCATAGAATTGCACTGGAGGATCTAGAGATTCATGGCGAGAAAATTTTGACAAAATTTGACAATAATCACAACCACAAAAGCCAAACCCACAAATGTGGAGGTAACATTTGAAGAAGAATCTATTCAGTGACAGCATTGATCAACATTGGGACATTACTAGATTGTCGTGGTCCCTTCTTGATGTCATAGGGAGGTGGCTATACTATATAGGACCGCACTTGCAGAAGATAGTGACAAAATATTATGCAAAAAAAGCCGCAATCGTATTGTCTTTAGCCACAGCATAGATACAGTAGAATGCCGCAACACCAATGATGTTTTACTCCATTAACAATTCAAAAGCAGAACACAACCAAACTTCCTTTTCGGGGGACTATATTTGAAAGGCACGCTTCAAAGAGCAACCTGTTTTGAATTATAATTATCATTGGAATTGACAACCAGTTCCATTAATTAATTTTCTTTCTTGTTTAAAGGAAATCGGAATGTCTTCTCAAAGTTGTCAGCCAAGAAAGGAGGGAGAAACTCTTTCAAAGCGCTATCACAGGGAAGTGCTGTTTGTATGTAATTATACCAAAAGTCTGCAAGTAAATTAGCTTTGTGAAAAGTGGCTTTTTAAGATTTGATGAAAGAGAAGCAGCACTGGAAGACCATGGTTTGAATATTTGGAAGCACTTTGGCAAGTCACACTCTCTCAAACTCAGAGGAAGCAAGCTTTGTATGGATACCAGGCCTGTGCGATCAATGAAAAACAATGTTTCAACACTCATTACGAAATTAGGGGAGTGGCAAATCATTTCTAAAGTGTTTCCAAAATATCGTAATGGGTCTGTATTGTAACTACAGTAGAGTCTCACTTATCCAACATAAATGGGCCGGCAGAACGTTGGATAAGTGAATATGTTGGATAATAAGGAGGGATTAAGGAAAAGCCTATTAAACATCTAATTAGGTTATGATTTTACAAATTAAGCACCAAAACATCGTGTTATACAACAAATTTGACAGAAAAAGTAGTTCATTGCACATTAATGCTATGTAGTAATTACTGTATTTACGAATTTAGCACCAAAATATCACGATGCATTGAAAACATTGACTACAAAAATGCGTTGGATAATCCAGAACGTTGGATAAGTGAGACTCTACTGTATAATGATATAATGAATGTTTTGTTATTTTTTTGTTTGGTAATTGTGCAAGGGGGGAGGAAGCTTCCAGGGCTCCTTTCTCCCTCATTTTTAGAGCTATCAAGATAAAACTTCATACAAGGGTAGAACTCATTTACAACTGTTATCTGCCTCCCTCAAGTTTCAAAATGTTTCACACATCCACTGGAGCATGAACTGGCATGAATTACCAATGAAGCAAACGGCTTTTCCCTTTCTCTTAAAGAGCCTCCTGCAGTGAGAAAAACACATTCCATTTCACTTCCCCACCAGATAATTTACCTTCCCACTTTTCTTGAAATCTGACCTTTGAAGAACCTGTGAACTCTCTTTGTTTACAAAAGTCTTGCCATCTATCTTTAAACTCATTAACCTCTACATCTGCATCTGACAAATCCTCCTCAGAAAATTGGCCCCTCTCAGGAATGTGTCTTGACTCTCCTCTCTCTGTTCTGGAGAAACCTCCGGCTCAAAAGCAAGCCTGCCAAGCACAGGCCTGTCAACAGGATCAAAGCCAGGCCTTTCAATATAACCATCATCCCCTTTGCGATCAGACCCAGGCCCAGAAGCCTCATTGACATCAGACCCATCAGACACTATCACAGGCTGGACTACAACACATCCCTACCTCCCTCCTGTCCCCTTTGTGGAAAGAACAGAGCTTCTCCCTCCACTCTGCTCTGGCCTTGCCATCCTCCTCGGGGCCCTTTGGGTGAAACAAACCCAGCCCTTTTGGGGGAGAAGCAGCACCCACAATTGAGACCTATATATGAGACTTACATAACTCTTCCAAAAGTCATAGGTTGCTGTTTTGAATCTTAAGTTTTTTGCTTGGCCACCCCTCCCGTTTCTTAATATTGCTTCGTATGTATGTACAAATCTGACAAAATAGATACGACAAACGAATTACAAACAAAATTTTACACAGTCCTAATGGATACATCTTGAAAGAAAAAGAAAGAAAGAAATCCTCAGGGTCATCAGAAGTCAGAGTTGTCTATTTTTTTTGAATATTTTTTAAATTACATTACTATTAATTTTGTTACAAAAAAAGAAAATCTTTACAATTCATATAATTATGTCTTTTCCTTCCCCCAGTGTTCTACCCGTTCACTGGAGTCCATTTCTTTATAGTCCAACCAGAACCTCATTTCTTCTGGTGGTGGTTGATTCCCATCTTCTCTCCTTAATGTTTCTTCAATAAATTTTTTCCATATACTTTCAAAGTCATTTTTCTTAGGCCTTTTTTCACATTTAAATTGCATGTTAATTTATCATTTATTGCTAATTTCCAAATTTCCTTGTACCAATCGTCTATTTTAATTTCCACCTCCCCTTTCCAATTCCTTGCTATTAATAACCTTGCAGCCATTAGCAACATTGTTACCAAATTCTTTTCATTTTCTTTCCATTCATCTGTATTATAAATAGATAATAGTATAGTCGCTGGGTTTGTATTAATTTTTTTCTTCATGATACTCTCTATTTCTACTGTGACCTTCCCCCAAAAATTCTATACATACTTACTTTCCCACCACATATGAATATATGTCCCCCTTTCTTGACAACCCCTCCAACATTTTTCTGAACAACTCTTATCCATATTATATATCTTTATTGGGGTCAAATACCACTTCCATACTATCTTGTAGTAGTTTTCTTTTATTCTAATTGATAAATTTTTGAGATGCCTTGCTTTCCATAATTTTCCCAATTTCTTTCTCCTACTTTTATTCCCAGTTCTTCCTCCCATATTTCCCTTGTTAATATCCCTTTCCTCCCACCTTTAATCTCTATTAATATTTTATATATCATACTGGTTATCCCTTTCGGATATTCATTTCCCTCTTTAGTCTGTTCTTTTAATACTATATTTTCAAATTTTGTTGGCTCTCTTTCCTCCCAGCTCTTTCTTTGCCAATTTTGGAACCATTTATCTAATTGGACTCAATGAAGCCATGATATATTTAAATCACCTAGGATTCCCTTTATGTTGTTTTTCTCCTTTATTTGTTCCCCCCCATCTTCCAATTTTGTCTAATTTCTTCCTTTTCAATTCCTTATCCATTACATTTTTTAAGTTTTTAGGAAATTTCTTCTCCATTATCACTGGCATTATTTTAGAATTCTCTTTAATGAAGTGGTTTTTATATTTATTCCATATTATTAATACGTTTTTAATGATACATTTCCCATTTGGTTGATTTTCTTTTTTGAATGTTCCTTAACAATATATTTTCTAATCTCATTTCTATATCTTTAGTAATTATTTCCATCCAGAAGTCAGAGTTGTCTATAAAGCACATCATAACAAGAAAATTTGCAAACAAAGTGTGGCGCTCGGGACTTTGTTGACTGAGAATCCCATCATCCAAGTTGGCCAAACCAATGAGAGATGCCTTCTAGTAACATCTGGAGGTCTTCATCTGCCCAGCCTTGCTATAAAACATCTCTTGTTAAAGCTGAAATTCAAAATGCGTAAGAGCTCTCATTTCCAGGCACCTGTTACCAAAACCATTTTCTCCCTCGTGAACATTTCTAGGTGCTTTTGAATACCTAATGGGATGGAAAAATGTGAAATCTACAGTCCGGCAGCATCCGCAAGGAGAAAACATCAGTCCACAAATGCGATTACAAGAAGATCCAGCCGTGGCCTAATCCACTTCTAAAGCCTGAATAAGGAAACTTTTGCTGCTTGCCAAAAAATGTAATCAAGACTGCGGATTGACAGATGTGTCATGTCCTTCTCCCTAGATTTCATTGTCCATTAAATACTGCTATAATGCATGGAAATTTGCACAGATGTTTATAGAAATTTTTTTCACATAGGTGTATTAAAATATAGTTGACCCTTGAATTTGTAGGAAATAGGTTCTCAAACTTCACATAGATACATATAACTGTGGATCATGGAGAACTCTATTGAAAGGAAGGATTTCTATCCTAATAATACTGTAGAATTGCACAGGAGGACCTAGAAAATGCCTAGAGATTATATATTTTGTTAACTGTGGTTAAATGAAATGGAAGATACTGGTCACATGGATACAGTGGTCATACTGTGTATGATACTCCATAGAGTTCTCCATAGAGTATCATTTTGAACTGCATTTTGACCAACACCTACCTACATTCTTCCCTTCCTTCCTTCCTTCCTTCCTTCCTTCCTTCCTTCCTTCCTTCCTTCCTTCCTTCCTTCCTTCCTTCACTTTATTCCTTCACTTTATTCCTTCTTTTCTTTAGACCAGTTGCTAAGAAGGGTAGCCAAAACATGGTACTATACTCCACTTGTTAGTTTCCTATCAGCAACTAATTGACCAATATGTGACCAGTATGTTGAACTGGAGCCCCGGTGGTGAAGTGTGTTAAAGCACTGAGCTGCTGAAATGCAGGCCGAAAGGTCTCAGGTTCAAACCCCGGGAGCGGCATGAGTGGCCGCTGTTAGCTCCAGCTTCTGCCAACCTAGCAGTTCGAAAACATGCTAATGTGAGTAGATCAATAGGTACAGCTCCAGCGGGAAGGTAACGGTGCTCCATGCCGTCATGCTGGCCACATGACCTTGGAGGTGTCTATGGACAACGTCGGCTCTTTGGCTTAGAAATGGAGATGAGCACCAACCACCAGAGTCGGTCACGACTGGACTTAACGTCAGGGAAAACCTTTACCTTTACCTTTATGTTGAACTAGAAAGACCTTCAATCCACCTAGTGTTGATCGTCAGCTCCTACATTTCATAAATGTATGCAGTGGACTTCTTTACCTATTATTCAAATGTTGTTCCACACAATACTTTTCAAAAGCATAAATGCATGAATCCAAGGCTGGAGTTAAAATTGCTGGAAGAAACATTAACAACCTTAGATATGCAGACAATACCACTTTGATAGCTGAAAGTGAAAAGGAACTGAGGTGCCTTATAACCAAGGTGAAAGAAGAAAGGTGCAGTTAAACATCAAGAAAGCCAAGATGATGGCAACCAGACTGACTGATAACTGGGGAAAAGAGAGAGAAGACTTGGAGGCAGTGACAGACTTTGTATTTCTAGGCACAAAGATTACTGCAGACGTAGACTGCAGCCAGGAAATCAGAAGATGTTTCCTTCTTGGGAGGAGAGCAATGGCCAACCTTGATAAAATAGTGGAGAGTAGAGACATCACACTGGCAACGAAGCAATGGTATTCCCTGTAGTAACCTATGGATGTGAGAGCTGGACCATAAGGAAGGCTGAGTGAAGGAAGGAAGATAGATGCTTTTGGACTGTGGTGTTTTAGGAAAATCCTGAGAGTGCCTTGGACCGCAAGAAGATCCAACCAATTCATACTCCAGGAAATAATGCCCAGCTGCTCACTGGAGGGAAGGATATTAGAGGCAAAGTTGAAGTATTTTGGCCACATCATGAGAAGACAGGAAAGCTTGGAAAAGATCATGATGCTGGGGAAAATGGAAGGAAAAAGGAAGAGGGGCTGACCAAGGGCAAGGTGGATGGATGGTATCCTTGAAATGACTGGCTTGACCTTGAAGGAGTTCAGTGACGTGGACAGCGAGCTCTAGCGTGGGATGGTCCATGAGGTCACAAGGTTGTTGTTTATTGACTGAACAATTAAACAACAAATGGCTTTCCTACTGAAAACTGCATTCATTTCCATCTTCAACCCAGGAGGGCACATCCATGAACACAAATCACTAGGGCCTATGTGTCAAATGTGTATGGTCATTGTATTTCTATAGTTTATCCATTTATGAATCTGCTGTGCACTTTCTCCCCTGAAAATTGTTGGGTTTTTTTGTCCATATGATAACATTTCTATAGGCGTGAAGCCAACTTTGGGTTGGAACCAAGGGTTTTCCAGTAGTATGAAATTCAGCCTCTGTTTGCCCCAAAAAATAGTCGCTATATACTTACCCTTCAACAGTGACTTACATTGGATACTCATTTTCTAGTATACTGTATATACTCGAGTATAAGCCGACCCGAATATAAGCCGAGGCACCTAATTTTACCACAAAAAAAAACCGGGAAAACATTTACTCAAGTATAAGCCCAGAGTGGTAAATTTCAGAAATAAAAATAGATACCAATAAAATTACATTAATTGAGGCATCAGTAGGTTAAATGTTTTTGGATATTTACATAAAGCTCAAATTTAAGATAAGACAGTCCAACTATGATTAAATCATTATTCTCATCTTCTTCAATGTAAATGCCCTTATGTATGCTTTTAATAATAATAGAGTAAAATAATACATGTAATAATAAATACAGGAAAATAATAAATGTAATAATAATAAGATCAGAGTGAAATAATAAATGTATTAATAATAATAAAAATAGAGTAAAATAAATGTAATAGTAGCAACAATAATAGAGAAAAATAATAAATGTAATAATACCAATAATAATAGAGAAAAATAATAAATGTACCATATCTTCTCAAGTATAAGTTGACCCAAATATAAGCCAACCAGGACCCTCACCCGAGTATAAGCTGAGGGGGGCTTTTTCAGTCTTACAAAAAGGGCTGAAAAACTAGGCTTATATTCAAGTATATACAGTATGTCTTTTGGGAATCTTTTAACACTCTGGTCTATTGTAGATACATCAGACTTTCAAGTTGAGTAGTATAAGTGACCTCGGCTCCCAAAGGATGTTGGAGATGACTGTGAATTAAAAGTGAATTAAAAATAATGCCCAGCTAGGGAAAGAGGAGAGGGAGAAAAACACCATTTAGGAGACAGAGAAAGAAAAATTTCAGCATCTCAAGTTACAGCACTGTCTCCCAAGTACTTAAATTAACATTAGCACCTGTGTAAATGTCCAGCTTAAAACAAGCAGACCCTAAAATCAAACCCACAGGGTAGATATTTAACCGGGAGAGTAACAGAAATGGATGGCAACATCTTGAACCACTTCTGTTAAGCTCTGCCTTTTGTGTGTTATTTGGGTCCTTGGTGCCTGGGGGGAGAGGCATTCAGCGGCTGCGATGGAGCTGCAAATATAATAGATCGGGTCGTGTTTAGATGCTTTGTACTCTAGGCGAAAACATCAAAGAAAAGGAAGGGATCGTGGGTTGTAAAATGTGCAGTGGGTGCTCTTATGCCGGCATTTTGCAATGGCTTAATGATGCCAACGCCGCTTGAACTACCTTTGCCATTTCCAGAAATGGGACGTTAAAGCTATTTATAGAATGGTTCAGTGTTACACCATTATGTAACATACCCACACGGAGCAGCCATCGCTTTAATGTGTACATGCTGTCAAATATAAATGCTGGTAATGGTTAATGCTCATGCCTAGATTATTTATGCTCTTATCATATAGATGGCGGCCCCTGGTGGCACAGTGTGCTAAAGCACTGAGCTTCTGAACTTGCAGACCAAAAGGTCTCAGGTTCAAATCCCGGGAGCGGAATGAGCGCCCGCTGTTAGCTCCAGCTCCTGCCAACCTAGCAGTTTGAAAACATGCCAATGTGAGTAGATCAATAGGTACCGCTCCGGCGGGAAGGTAACGGCGCTCCATGCACCTATCATATAGATATATTTAGATACTAGCTGTGCCCTGCCATGCGTTACTATGGCCCATTGGAATTGCACTGAACAGCTCCGGTTTTTGGGTTTTTTAGGTCCTGTGGATGATGGATTGTGTTGTGAAATTTCGAGGTTGGGGGGTGTTTAGTTTTGTTGTTTTGCTCGGTGCCAGGATTCCATCACTGTTTTATATATATAGATATAGGTAAAGGTAAAGGTTTCCCCTGATGTTAAGTCCAGTTGTGTCCGACTCTGGGGGTTGGTGCTCATCTCCATTTCTAAGTCGAAGAGCTGGCATTGTCCGTAGACACCTCCAAGGTCATGTGGCCGGCATGCCTGCATGGAGTGCCGTTACCTTCCCACCGAAGCGGTACCTATTGATCTACTCACATTAGCATGTATATAGATATAGAGATATAGATATAATCTGCTTATCATTCAGCATGCCTTTGTTTTTGGTGTTCAAAACTAACACTGGTGGTTACAGGTCCAGCTTGGATAGACCTATTGGCTTCCTAAGGGTGAGTCTACACCATAGAACAGGAATGGGCAAACTTGGGCCCTCCAGGTGTTTTGGACTCTTAACTCCCACAATTCCTAACAGCCTACCGGAGGAGGGCGAGTAAAATGATCAAAGGTCTGGAGAACAAGTCCTACGAGGAGTGGCTGAAAGAGCTGGGCATGTTTAGCCTGCAGAAGAGAAAGCTGAGAGAAGACATGCTGGGGTAAAAAAGGTAAAGGTTTCCCCTGACGTTAAGTCCAGTCGTGACTGGCTCTGGGAGTTGGTGCTCATCTCCATTTCTAAGCCGAAGAGCAGGCGTTTTCCATAGACATCTCCAAGGTCATGTGGCCGGCATGACTGCATGGAGCGCTGTTACCTTCCCGCCGGAGCGGTACCTATTGATCTACTCATATTTGCATGTTTTCGAACTGCTAGTTTGGCAGGAGCTGGGGCTAACAGCGGACGCTCATTCTGCTGTTATATACATGATGAGGACCATGTATAAATATGTCATGAGGAGGAGGGAGCAAGCTTGTTTTCTGCTGCTCTGGAAACTAGGACGTGGAACAATGGCTTTAAACTACAGCAGGGGTCCACTTTTTAAGTGGAGGGCAGATTCACACTCCCTCAGACTGTTGTGGGGCCGGACTATGATGAAATAGTCCAAAATTAGGATTGTTATTGTTGTGTGCCTTCAAGTCATTTCAGACTTAGGTCAACCCCAAACCTAATGTTTAGGACAGAGGCCAGGTAAATGACCTTGGAGGGCCTTAGTTTGGGGACCCCTGATCTAGATGATCTCATAAGACCATCAGTAAGCAAAGAGACCTCCAAAGACCATCTAGATGATCTCATAAGACCATAGGTAAGGAAAGGGACCCTCAAAGGCCATCTAGATAATCTCATCAGGCCATCAGAAGACCATAAATATGGAAAGGGACCCTCAAAGACCATCCAGATGGTTTCATAAGACCATAGCTAAGGAAAGGGGCCCCCAAAGGCCATCTAGACAATCTCATAAAACCATAGGTAAGGAAAGGGACTCTCAAAGGCCATCTAGATGGGCTCATAAGGCTGTAGCTAAGCAAAGAGACCTTCAAAGACCATCTAGATGATCTCATAAGACCACAGGTAAGCAAAGAGTCCTCCAAAGACCAGGTAGACTTAGGTCAACACTAAGTCTAAAGTTTAGGACAGGGGCCAGGTAAATGACCTTGGAGGGCCGCATCCAGCCCAAGGGCCTTAGTTTGAGAACCCCTGAACTATAGGAAAGGAGATTCCATCTGAACATTAGGAAGAACTTCCTCACTGTGACAGCTGTTCAGCAGTGGAACTCTCTGCCCCAGAGTGTGGTGGAGACTCCTTCTTAGGAAGCTTTTAAGCAGAGGCTGGATGGCCATCTATTGGGGTGCATTGAATGTGATTTCTTTCTTCTTGACAGGGGTTGGACTGGATGGTCCATGAGGTCTCTTCCAACTCTATGATCCTATGATTCTAGAAGTGTCCTCAGTCCTATTCTTTGCTCCAGATACCAAATACTTTGGGTTTCTCTTTAAGAACAAAATATTGCTGTTCTTAGAAATTTCCCAGAGCCAGTATTGTTTTCTGTGCCCTGTCCTTTGTGTTTCCTGGAGAATCCTGTTTGTTGAGCTGACATTTTTTTCCCTCCTTCCGCGAATTGATCATTAGCCATCTCGACTTTGAACCGCTCTGTTTCCAAGAAAGATGAAATACCTCCTTTCTGTCATGTTTTACTGTTAGGTGACTAATGAGAACATGATGTTTATGAGCTGTGCATTTGTACCTTTAAAAGCCTCGAATTAGCACCATTTGTATTATAACAATCATCGTGTTATCATAATTTGCTCGCTTTCTTTGCAAGAGATAACATGCTCACGCAAGCTAAATGGTGGCAATTATTGGCTTTTTAATGGATAATTGAAACTATTTGGGAAGTGGTGGCAGTCCATGTTGTACCCGAAATGACACTGAGTTACAATCACCTTGTCATGGGTCATCTAATCCAGCAGAAATTTGATGTCTCTTGTTGCCATTATTTTAGCTATTTCTGTTATATGCTTCATTCCTATGGGGTCAACTAATTTCAATCTGTGGCCCCATCTACATTGCCATAGAATGTAGCTTGAAACTCTTGCCAAGAAAACACAAAGAATTGATGCAGTTTGATTCTATTGTAACAGCTATGGCTCGATGCTATGGAATCCTGGGAGCTGTAGTTTGACAAGATCTTTTGTCTTCTCTGCCAAAATACTTCATCACACTAGATCAGGAATGGGCAGACTTGGGCCCTCCAGGTGTTTTGGACTTCAACTCCCACAATTCCTAACAGCCAGTAGGTGTGAGAATTGAAGCCCAAAACACCGGGGTTGGAAGAGACCCCTTGGGCCATCTAGTCCAAGCCACTTCTGCTTTTGGGCACCAAAACATAATCAAAGCACCCCTGACAGATGGCCACCTAGCCTCAATGTTAATAATAATCATCATCATCATCATCATCACCATCATCATCAAACTAATAAAGAGGGTTGGAAGACACCCCTTGGGCCATCTAGTCCAACCCCCTTCTGCCTTTGTGCACCAAAACACAATCAAAGCACCCATTGACAGATAGCCACTCAATAATAATAATAATAATAATAATAATAATAATAATAATAATAATACTGTAATAATCAGGGTTGGAAGAGACTCCTTGGGCCATCTAGTCCAACCCCCTTCTGCCTTTAAGCACCAAAAGCACAAGCAAAGCACCCCTGACAGATGGCCACCCAGCCTCAATGTTAATCATCATCATCATCATCATCATCATCATCATCATCATCATCATCAAACTAATAAAGAGGGTTGGAAGACACCCCTTGGGCCATCTAGTCCAACCCTCTTCTGCCTTTGTGCACCAAAACATAATCAAAGCACTCCTGACAGATAGCCGCCCAATAATAATAATAATAATAATAATAATAATAATAATAATAATAATACTGTAATAACCAGGGTTGGAAGAGACCCCTTGGGCCATTTAGTCTAACCACCTTCTGCCTTTAAGCACCAAAAGCACAAGCAAAGCACACCTGACAGATGGCCACCCAGCCTCAATGTTAATCATCATCATCATCATCATTATCATTATCATCATCATCATCATAAAAATAATAAAGAGGGTTTGGAAGAGATCCCTTGGGCCATTTATTCCAGCCCCCTTCTGCCTTTAAGCACCAAAAGCACAAGAAAAGCACCCCTTAATAATGAATGAATGAATAAATAAATAAATAAAATACCGTGATAAAAAGCACAAACAAAACATTGGAAGGTGTGTACGATGGGTACTGTGAGACGCTGGTTGCAGAAACAGAGTGTCGACTTCTTCCATGACGGCTTCAGAAAACCTGTTCATTGTTGGCAGAAATGTATCCAATTGTCTGGTGATTATGTGGAAAAGTGAATAGTGGTAGTTAAAGAGCACATTCTAAGGATTATTTCCTTGTTTGATTTATTAAAATATTCCCACCCAAGTAATGAAGGTGGAGGCATTACTTTTCATTCAACCCTCGTATTTATGTCATGCACAAGTGTAGCTGCATTCCCTGTCCCATGTGCAACTACAAAGCCCCATGGGACCTCTGATACATCTGTTAAACATCTAGGGAGTGCCAAAATGGAGGAAGAGGAACAAGCTGTGTGCGCAGCCTCTTATTCCCATTGCAGTTAGAGACAATAGAAGTAATAATTTCTTGACCATAAGAGCAGTTCAGCAATGGGGCCAATTACACAGAAGGGTGATGAAAGCTCCATGTTTTTTCTTGAAACTAACTTACACCCCTTTCCCTTCTTTTTGAGCCACCGTTTTTACCAAACTCTTTGCTTCAGCCTTGATGCATCTGCTATAAACTCTGTTTCCAAACTGCGCCTCTCCAGGGAAGTCATCACAATGCTATTTATATGCAAGCGCTGTTATTGTTATTTAAAAAAAAAAAGCCCAAGAGGGAAGCAGTGCTCTATATACAGAACTTAGTTTACTGGAGGCCAAGCTTTCATCAACACCTTATGACCCAGGAATTCCATTTGTGGAAACCGTTAATTTTAAAAATAATAATAATAAATAAGATTGGTTGCTTGCCTCTGCTGCCTGCTGCCTTCACTACTTTGCCCTCCCAAAAACAAAAAGGGAAAAGAAAACCCTGCAGCAGAGCCAAAACATTTTGTACTATGGGAAGAATAGACTTTAAATCCCAAGCTGAGAATGCGACAGGTCAAAGGAGCAAGTTAAAAATAATCTCACCTACGACAGAGGACCAGGATTGAAATCCTCTAAGGTCCTCGCAGCGTGTTTTCTAACATCGCCACAGAATGCATGCGATACGGGCTTCCCATTTTAATGAAGGACAGCTAGGGAGTGGATTGGAATACAAAAACAGTCCAGACCATTGAAATAATCGACCAAACAAAAGGCGAAGAAATGGAAAGTCAGATCACATCTCCATCCGTTGCATGGAGGAGGAAAACCCAGGCCGATGTCTCCCAAATGTTTGCACATCGATGAATACAAGAAGGCCTTTGGGTGCACCGCTTGATATAGATACCATATATTCCTCCAATAACCAGAACATGCACCGATAATGTGTTTGCACAGTTGTGCAATGTGTATGTTACAATTTTGTACAAATATACCGGCAGCGTTGCACAACTGCCACATCACTCCACGAACAGAAAGTGATTATGCTCTCTTTCTTCAATATAGGATCTCAGCTATTGGTGTAATATTATTTACCATCAATGACTCAAGAGAAACAACGCAGACCAGAATTTCCAAGCTTAGTAAAGTTACTTTTGGACCTCAGCTCCCAGAATCCTGGTTCAGATTCTCAACTATATATATTTTTAAAAAAATCTTCTATAATTTCTAAGTGAAATGAGTATTGGAAGAGGTTTTTTGGCATTTCAGTGGTTGCAAGCACAGAAAACACATCAGCAATTATTTAATCCCAGTAAATATTGTGCAGGAGCCCCCGGTGGAGCAGCAGATTAAACCACTGAGCTGCTGAATTTGTTAACTGAAAGGTTGGCAGTTCAAATCCGGGGAGCGGAGTGAGCTTCTGCTGCTAACCCCAGCTTCTGCCAACCTAGCAGTTCGAAAATATGCAAATGTGAGTAGATCAATGGGTACCACTCTGGCAGAAAGGTAACAGCGCTCCTTGCAGTCATGCCGGCCACATGACCTAGGAGGTGTCTACAGACAACACCGGCTCTTCGGCGTTGAAATAGAGATGAGCACCAACCCCAGAGTTGGACACGACTACACTTAATTTCAGGGGAAAACCCTTACCTTTACCTAAATATTGTGCAACTGTTTAATGCCATTACATACATACCAGACTGATCCAAAGCTTGGCACGTATCACAACAAAGACTTAGAAGCTGGGAAACTGGCCTTCCCTCCAGTCATTTCCAAAATGGTGAACATTTGTGCTGAGTTTTCCACATCAACAAATATGTCAAAACCCTTGGGACAAGTACGAACAGGATAAATACACCCTTCACTCTCCTTTCCCTCTGCTCTGCATTCTCCATGGTGGAATCAACAACACCAGGCAACGTCACACAAAATCTGCTCGTCCCTTTCTAGTATGAATCTAAAAGGACAGTGATGCAAATTGGCAAGAAGATTGGGTCTTTTTGTTTTGTTTTTGGAAATATACGAGTACAAAGGAGACCAAGTGAATTTGTTTTCAAGCTGATTCCCTGAAGATTAAAAACTGGAACAGTTCTCCTCTGGAAACCTGAAAGCTGCAGAAAAAAAAATACCTTCTAAAAACCGTTTGCATACCCAACCAAAATAATAGAAGATGGGCAACACAGGGATCACATATTCACTATGGATTGGATCCAGACTGGATCATGCTTAGAACAGATCACTAGAAATAAATGGAGGTTAAACTACTTGTGGCTAAATTCAGTTCCACTGAGACCAATAAGTCCAATCTAAGCATGTTTAAATGAGAAGTCAATATGATATTTCTCCTTGATCTTGCTTGATGTCAAATTCATTCCTATTTATGGCAACTTTATGAATGAGAGACTCCTTAACTTCCAGAAACCAATAACCAACACTGGAAATGAATGTATTGAAGGCTGGCAGACTCTCCAGCTTTAGAGGTCCTTAAGCAGAGGTCAGATGGACATCTTTTAGTTTTATGTTTCCTGTATTGCAGGGGATATGACTAGTTGCCCCTTAGGGCTCTCAAATTCAATGATTCTGGTATTCTAACTCTGCTGAGCTCTTGCAAACTCAGAGCTATGGCTTTCTTGATTGTGTGTGTGTGTGTATGAATGATGGCGCAGCAAATATGATGGAAGAAGCCATCATGCCATTGCAGCTGGGCATAATAGGAAATGACACAAGTTAGCAATCATATACATTTGCCCCAATTTTAGGGTGCTACTTTATAAATGAGACCAAAATAACCCAAGATTTTAGCACCACTGAATGCTGAAGAAATCAAAAATGACAGTTTTGTTCACCGCAGCCAACACTAGCATATTAATATAGTGAACGGTGTCCAGAAAAGATTGGTTTGGGTGAGAACTAAACTTTTAGATTTGCTTTTGAAGCACAAAATAATAATAAAAGATGAGATTGAAAGTTTGTTCCTTAATCAATTCAAAATAAACTCACGGAATACAAATAGCAAGGATTGCACTGCCATTTGTATTTCGTGGATTTTTCCATAATTAGGACTGCCTCAATGTCCTTTTGAGGCCAATTTGGCTTCTTGCTATATATTCTTTGCTGGAAATCTCCAAAATGTTAGTATGCGATGTGGGAACGATCTAAAAAGGAGAAAGAAAGGGGAAAATGCAAGGAGAGGTGAATTGGTATTGAGCAAAGTAGTACCTTTGCCCTCCGTATGCATTTTTGGGAGATTTCTGTGGTGACTCTAGGGAACTCCGCAACACCATAAGATTTTGTGTTTTGAGAGCTAGAAACATAATCCATAGTTTCTGTGCTGCACAGAAAAAAGTCAATTTTTTTTACATTTGTGAGCATTTGGAGAGTTGCTTGCGGCTCAAGTCAAAGAACCCAAGTTCCCACAGCGGGATATAACTCGGTAATAAATATCCCATCGTTGGAACCTTCCTGAGTGAAGGATAGTAATGCTACGTTGAAATGAAACTCAAATTAATCTTCCCAAATCATTTCTGCACAGGTTAAGGCTCCTTTTTTGATTGGGAGGTTTTGATGTTTGCCTTTCTGCGGCAGACGATGAAAAGAAGGAGGGGAGGGAGCTCCGACGCGTGGGTTGTCAGTCGGAAAAATAACGAGAAGGAAAAGCGAAACAGGTGCATGTCGTAAAACATACGCATTGATAATGTGACATGTTTACTTGAGAATCACATTCTAATTAGGAGGCCATTCATATTCGTGCCACACACCGTCTGGTTTGCAAAACACACACTTGGCAAATCATAAAGTTGTGGAAATGTAGGAAAGTGGCCTCGGGCAGCGAGTTTCCCTTCCCAGTCTTTTGACTTCTTTGGAATTCTTTATATGTTGACCTATCTGATCGGAAAATGCTTGAAATTGTAACCTTTTGTGGAGGCCCTGAAGAAATGTGTGAGGCATGGTCTGGGATGCAAAATCAGCTCATAAATCGTTTCCATCATGACACCTTTCTGCATTTCAGTGAAATAAAATTGCACCGAAAGGTGGCTGCAATGGTGGGCAAATGATCTGTGTGAGAATGGGGCAGACAGTATGGGTTTGGGCACACGTGCACACATGCCTGTGTACAACAAGATGTGTAAATCAGTTGCAAAAAAATGGTTATAACTCCTGAAGGTTGGTTTTTTTTTTTTTTTTCGTGTCAGGAGCAACTTCAGAAACTGCAAGTCACTTCTGGAGTGAGGTTGTTGGAAGTTGTAGATGTAAATAAATAGAAGCTTTACCATGGCTTCTGAATCAAAGTTTCCCCTGCAGTGTAATAATGTGCCACTCTGTTTTGTGAAAGAAGTAACAGTAACTTTACTTCACTTCAACAGATCAAACAGAGCAACTGTCAAGAGTCAGACGCCAATTTGAGGGCAAAACAGAGTTTATTCAAGAGATAGCCCAAAAAATAGACACAAACAAAAAAGATGGCTTTAAACACTTAACTTTCAGTGTTTTAAAGCAGTCCAAACAAAAATATATCAAAAAGTATGTTTTAGCAACCAAACCGGATTATCCAAGCAAATAATCCGGATAAAACAAAAGGTGCTTCAATTCAGCTCTAAACAAACTAAGTTGGCTTGGAAAAGCAGCCAAAACAAAACAGAGACTTGGAAACTCCCCAAAAAACACCCAAGTCACAAGCTAGCAGTTTAAACACAAAGCTCCAAACAGAAACAAAAACCAGGCAAAAGAGCCTGTAAACAAACTCAGAGCCGGTGCAAAAGGACAAGAATGGTTCCAAACCCTTTCTGTTGCAAGCAACAGGCTTTGGGGATTTAAAGGGGCAGTGCAAGAAGACGGCGTCAAACCGGTCCTGAGTCGAAATAGCAGGAACAGCAGCAAACTGCTTCAAGAGTGCAGGTAATGCCAGAAGCTCAAGGGACAAGGCGAAAAGACGTCGTCAGATTGATCCAGGGTCAGGACAGGAGACAGCAGGAGGGTCAGGAGGCAAGCCAGAAGTCAAGAGCCGTGGGTAGACTAATCAGAGAGCGAATGCAGAAACAGGGTCGAATTCCAGTCCAGGGTCCAGAGGCTGTAGTCATCAATTCTGGGTCCACGAATTGGCACAAAGAGCCAAGACAATGAAGGCAACAGCAGCTAAAAATAGTAATAACAGTGCAGTCCAGGAAAACCCACACAGTTCCAGCTCTCCGTTGCAGAGCAACCCAGATAACTTACATCTGAAGCAAAGTCCCAGTCCAGTCTTCTTAAACACGTACAGGAATCCCAATGGCGCCCAGCAACACCTTGCCACACGCAAAGTGAAGTGACCAAACACTCCCAATTTATCCCAATTCTCCCTGGGTGTCCAAACACCAACACCCAAAGAGCAGGTGTCCCAAATCCTTAATCAGAGTCAGAACTCCACACAGCTAGAGCTCGTGCATCAGGCATGCCTAATTCTTCATCTGAATTCCAATCATCCTGCCCACACCCAACACCATGCACACCTGAGGATCCATCCTCCCTCCTCCAAACAGACCAAGTGGGATCTGCTTCTGAAGATTCCCAAGGTTCAGCAGTATCCATGGGCCCCAATTCCCCAGGCTTCTCCGGTGCCCGTGCCCAGTCAGTGCCCACTTCCTCAGCCACCACCTGTTCACCAGCATCCATTTCTTCCACAAACTCCCCATCTGAATCTTCCTCAGAAGACTCCCCATTGAGGTCCCTAATTCTCTTTCTGTACAAATCCTCCAACGAGCCCTCCTCTCGAGGGTTTTTCCTTCCTCTCCTGATCCCACCACCATCATCCACAGTCCCCGAAGGCGCAGTCACAACAGCAACAATATATACAGTAGTCTCTCTGATTCCCTCTCAGATGGAATAAATAGTCCTTTTAAAACAGTCTTTAAATATGCCTCATTGCCTTAAAATGATCAGGCTTCAGAGAGTCGGCAGCCATTAATTCCCTGGCTGTTTCCAGTCAGCGTTTTCTTCACTCTCTGAGGTGAAAATGCCAGCTCAAACCGTTTCTCTCAGCAGCAAGCCAGAGACAGTAGCCAATCAGAATATTTTTTCATAGCATACTTAGCCAATCAGCTGCTGACACGTATCTTTCCAGCCAACCCATTACATCACGGTGCCTTTTACAAATCCTCACAAAGGTGAGTTGAGAGCAGGGTAGAATAGGATAAGGTCACTGAGGAAGATTAAAGTAGTCAACAAGAACAAATCTAGAAACCAACCAGCCCAGATTTTATAGTCCATTTGGAATGAGTTCTTATTGTGGAATGTGAGAGACCGTATTGTAAGTCACAAGCAGAGTAATTCACAAGCAGAAGGTGAGCCACAACTAGTCCCACCCTGCCACCCACCACATATAGTTCAGCAACAAAATAAAGCATAATCATACGATGTAGGCTGGTCACATATATCAAGGGATTCATAAGTGCATGTGATGAAAGAGTCTGAAATATGTTGGAACATGGAGAAGTGAATACTCCAAAATGAAGGAGGAACAAAAACTAATTGATTCAGGATGGAGAGGGTCTGGGTAAGCAAACTGGCAACTACTGGATATAGGCAGAGTAAAGGTCTCACAGTACTACCCTCTGAGGTGTGTTATGTCTAGCCTCTAGTTGTTTTACATGATTGTTTTCAGTATTGCATGACATTCCATGCCCTCGGCCCATGGTTGTCATGAATCGTAATGTAAATATCTGATATGCAGGCTGAATTTCATCCACTGGACCAAATTTGTCCCGAATACCCAATATGCCTAAATTTGAATACTGGTGGGGTTGGGAGCAGGAATGATTTTGTCATTTGGGAGTTGTAGTTGCTGGGATTTATAGTTAACCTACAATCAAAGAGCATGCTGAACCCCACCAACAATAGAATTGGGCCAAACTTTCCACACAGAACTCCCATGACCAACAGAAAATACTGGAAGGGTTTAGTGGACATTGACTTTGAGTTTTGGAGTTGTAGTTCACCTACATACAGAGAGCACTGTGGACTCAAATAATGTTAGATCTAGACCAGACTTGGCACAGATACTCAATATGCCCAAATGTGAACACTGCTAAAGGTTCGGGAAAATAGACCTTGACCATTGGGAGTTGTAGTTTATTATTTATTTATTTATTTATTTATTTACAGTATTTATATTCCGTCCTTCTCACCCCGAAGGGGACTCAGAGCGGATCACATTATATACATATAGGGCAAATAGTCAATGCCCATATACACATAGAACCAAGACAGAGACAGACGCAGAGGCAATTTAACCTTCTCCTGAGGGGATGTTCGATTCTGGCCACAGGGGGGAGCAACTGCTTCATCATCCACTGTGACGGCACTTCCTCATTCCAACGTCGTAAATTAGTTAAATTTGCCTCCCCACTTTATAAGTGGTACCTTATTTCCTACTTGATAGATGCAACTATCTTTCGGGTTGCTAGGTCAGCAACGAGCAGGGGCTATTTTTTATTTTTTAATTGATGGGTGCTCACCCCGCCACGGGCTGGCCTCGAACTCATGACCTCATGGTCAGAGTGATTTATTGCAGCAGGCTGCTCACCAGCCTGCACCACAGTTGCTGGTATTTATAGTTCACTCACAATCAAAGAGCATTCTGAACCCCACCAACGATAGAATTGGGTCAAACTTCCCACACAGAATCCCCATGATCAACAGAAAATACTGTGTTTTCTGATGGTCTTTGGCGACCCCTCTGGCACCCCTTGTGATCCCCCCTCAGGGGTCCCGATCCCCAGGTTGAGAACCACTGTTATAGAGGAAGACGTCTGCTGTGATGAGTGAAGATCTTCCAAGGATAGACCAACTCAAGTCATTTGGCTGCCTGAAGGGGCAGAGAAAATGGAGCCCCACAAGGGTCATTTCTGTGAGTATTTCCTTGGTTGAGCTCTCTGTAGCTCCTTGCATCAACTATAACTGGTGACAACATGGAGCATAAGCTAAATCCGAGCCTGAGATGGTTTGAGTCACCCTTTCAAGACTTTGCATGGACTTGGGTTGTCACCATTGGCCCTAGCAGGTCTCCGCATTCAATCGATAATGTATTCCAGGCAATGGGCAGAGCTGAAAACATTCTAGACTACAAAACACAGAATTAAGGTGCCTTTGTTTGCTTGAAGTCTGCCAGCAGGGGAGAGCGCATGCAATTGTTTACCTGGATTTGCAATTGTTAGCGTTCTCATCATCTTGATGGATGCGGCTTCTTCAAGCAGAGGGCATTGCTGGTGAAAATAGAGACACGGGCTTCTTTGATTCAATTGGAAAAAATGTTTTGTGGTTTTGCTTTGGTTTTCAAGTCAGGTCCAGGAGTCTCTTGTTGTTGTTTCCATCTTCTAGCAGTGATTACATTTATCAAGTGAATGATCCACAGCAGATGAAATCTTTGGGCTGAAGATGTAATAACACCACAAGATATAACCTGCGGGTACAAATTAGCATCTCATTCGAGGCTGCAAGTAAAGACAATCTGGACGAGGAAGCAAGGGGGTTTTCTTTGGAGGAATTTAGCACCTCTTTCAACTTTGATTAAAGTATTCAGAATATTTTTAGGGAATGAACACTGTTTTGTAAGTGAGCCGGATGAAGAAAAATTAAACATTTGATCAGTAATTGAAGCATTCCACCACTTTCTGTCCTCTTTGTCATGGTTTGTAAAGACACTGTGCTGTGTGTGTTGACTGGAAAATGAAGTACATGAAGCCAATGGGCTGAACCTGCAAAGAACTGGGATTGATTTGATACTGTATCTGTTCTGCTGCTGCAGAACCAGTTTGGACAAATTTTTATTGCTGACTGAGTACTGCTGGTGAAGAGAGCAGTATACTCAGAAAGGCCTTGCTATTTTGAGGCTTGTTTGCTGCTGAGAAAAGAAAGAGAAGAAACAGGACTGTATTCCTGTCCCTATGGGTGAGAAAGGCGGGGTAAAAATGTTGTAAATAAAATAATAAATGAAGCAATGATGTAAGTAATCAGAGGGACCATTGTAAATACTACTGTTTTTAAACTCTTGGAATCAGTAAAGTTCCTGTATTTTTGTTCTGTAAACCTGAGTGGCGTGTTATTGTTCTGCGGGTGACTCTGGATTGCGGGCACATGTAAGAGCTTCCATTCATCATCATCAATCCGTAACACTCTCCTCCATACTGAATTACTTGAAAGCAAACTACTTTTCTGTTCCATGTTTCTGATGTTCTTACAACCTGTATCTTTCCTTAAGATACCCAACAGTTTGGATCGGTGATATTTTGGGTTTGTTTTCACAAACATCCTTTGGCAGCGATGGGCAGAAAAAACATCTTTAATGCCAAGCAATTCAACATCAGTCCTATTTTGGTCAAACCAGATCAAAGATTAGACTTTGACACAAGAAAGAGAAAAGCCTTACAGATGACTGCTTGTTCTAGTCAATAATTAGAAGGAAAACACGAAGGCACCTTGTGCTTGGGGAGTTTGTGTCAAATCTCATCCTGCTTGTGTTCGTGTTATTACATATTGTGGCAGGAAACAAGAACTAAATGGGTTATATGCAAAAGAGGATCTGAATTTCCTATGCTCAACCATATCACATGGAAACCATTCAAGTACATCTCGTCAACTTGTTTTCCTTGGTGTTGTTGTGTGCCTTCAAGTCATTTTCACTTTATGGTCATCCATCATAGGATCCTTCTTGAACTTCATGTGTCCCTCACCCATCCATCACCTCTTCCAGATGAATGGTTGTTGCTGGAAGGAAACATGGGGTGGCAATACAGATGTTATATTTATTCAGCCTCACAATAATCTCTAATGGTCTACACTGACCTATACTGGTCTGTATGGTTCTCTACTGGGCCTAGACTGGGCCCATAACCTTTGTTTAGCAAATGGGCTTAATAACACAAAACCCTCACCATAAAAGTATACAGCAGAGTAGCTTATTTAGCAGCAGCAGTAGCCAGAACCAGTAGCCAGTATAAGACAAAATAAAAACACACAGAGACTATTGTTATCTTCCTTCTGAGGCTTTTCTTGTAGAAAAATAATATGGTTGTACCATTCACAAAAACAAGTTTTCCACAACACAAAGTTATTTATACTTCCTTGTTATATCTTTGCTTCAGCTTGTTGCCTTTTTTTAAACAGTATTTATATTCCGCCCTTCTCACCCCGAAGGGGACTCAGAGCGGATCACATTATATACATATAGGGCAAACATTCAATGCCCATATACACATAGAACCGAGACAGAGACAGACACAGAGGCAATTTAACCTTCTCCTGAGGGGATGTTCGATTCTGGCCACAGGGGGGAGCAGCTGCTTCATCATCCACTGTGACGGCACTTCCTCATTCCAACGTCGTAAATTAGTTAAATTTGCCTCCCCACTTTATAAGTGGTACCTTATTTCCTACTTGATAGATGCAACTATCTTTCGGGTTGCTAGGTCAGCAATGAGCAGGGGCTATTTTTTATTTTTTAATTGACGGGTGCTCACCCTGCCATGGGCTGGCCTCGAACTCATGACCTCATGGTCAGAGTGATTTATTGCAGCAGGCTGCTCACCAGCCTGCGCCACAGCCGGGCCCTTCACACTGGGCTTCTCTCTCATGTAGATAAAGAAAATACAGCAATCTTAAATTGAAGCAGCACTCTCCTTGGAGCTGTCAAAACAGCACTCTTTACACCAAGGCATTCTTCACACAGAAGGAAGTCTTCACACAGGAGGAGCAACTAACTCACAGGCACAACTGCTTATATTACCTTACTGGTTTTGCTTCGTGATTGCATCATTTTAACTCTTTCAGTGCCTGTAGATCATTTTTTGTAATTAAAAATACACTGTTAATTTTCAATATTTCCGACACATCCTACAATGCATTAAGATATCATTAGTAAGGCCTGCTTCCCACTAGACCAGGGGTATCAGATTCATTTTCATCTGGTGCCACGTCAGCCTTATGGTTGCCTTCCAAAAGCCATTGAATCCATGGATGGAGAATCCGTAGATACAGAGGACCAACTATGTATTTTTACATAGTGGTTGGTGCTCTTTAGTTTTTATCTAATTTGGGTCCCCAGATGTTATTGAAATGCAACTCCCATCCACTTTTGATTATCCATCATGCGGACTAGGGATAATGGGAATTGCAACCCAATTGCACTTGTGGCTCTGTGGTTGGGGAAAGGCTAAAGGACATTTTAAAGTCAGACATCCTATTCAGAAATCTTGTATCCCAAACCTTACTTCCTGACTAAACAGAACAAACAGCAGCCTTCCAGATGTATCACAACTTCCATCAGGTCTTTTCATGGTGTCTCATAAGGAATGCAGAAGTTGTAGGAGGATGGCTACATAAAAGGCCATGGACTGGACATGGCTTTTACTCTGACAAATGTGCACTACACAGTTATAGCCACTTTAATTGCCAAACCTATAGAATTCTGGGATTTGTAGTTTGGTGAGATACTAGAGCTCTCCATATTCGCGTGAATATCTCATCAGATTGCACATTCCAGAATTCCTTAGGATGGAGGTTTGGTGGTTAAATGGGTATCAAAACACTGTTATTGTGTCCCGTGCAAGAGATCTAATAAGAGAAAATGTGTATGTTTTTGTTTGTGTCTAAAAGGAAAAATAGTATGAGTCTTTCTGAACCCATATTTTCTGCTGTTTTAATCAGATTTTAATATGTTACGAACAAATCTCAGGTTCCTTGGTAACAGAGACAGTTCCCTCCCACAGTATTTTATCATGTGTTATCTTATATCTCCGCATACGATAGCAATTATTTCTTAGCTGCACATCTATTCAAGGTAACTCCTCCTGGGTCCAATATTTTGCAGGCAGCTTTGACATTTATTTAAGTGCATAATTTATACGCCGCCTTAATATTCTGACACATATTCAAGGTGGATTGCAATGATAACGCAGACGGTCTCGCTGATACAAAAACAACAATGTTCCTTTTCATTTTGCTCACTGTGTCTACCTAAGATCCTATTATGTCTCTGAATAATAAGTGGGTTTTGTATTTACTGAAAACAGGAGAACCAGCCTTTTGGTGTTTGTTTGTTCCAGCCGTCCTAGGTATCACCTGAAACATCTGCATAACATCACATGGAGCTCAAGGCTTGAAAAAGTGCCTTTTGCATTACAGGCCCCAGAATCCCCTATCAATGACCATGTTAGGTTCTGAAATTTGAAGTCCATGAATTTCATGAAGTCCATGAAATTTGAAGTCCATACAAGTATTAGCAGACTATATAACCTTATGTAGCAAAATTTGAGAATTGTTCTGTTCCTGGTTTCAAAGTGTTATTTCCTATTTAATTATGCAGTTCTTACTTTGAGGGTAGTTGTTATACTCCAGAAGCTTCTTTTTTGCCACAAACTATGACGAATTGGTTGAGACTCTTATCAGGTATTCATTGAAAAGCTATAGCAAAATGTGCTGCAGGATGTCCCACAAAAACAAAGTTTTTGCAGTTTAATAAACTTTTCCCATGTCTTTATGACAAAATCAATTAGGAAATGACATTTAAAACACAGGAACAAAAATCCTGTTAGGTAAAGGTAAAGGTTTTCCCCTGACATTAATTCTGGGGGTTGGTGCTTATCTCCATTTCTAAGCTGAAGAGCCAGTGTTGTCTGTAGACACCTCCAAGGTCGTGTTGCCACATGACTGCATGGAGTGCCGTTACCTTCCTGCCAAAGCAGTACCTATTGATCTACTCACATTTGCATGTTTTCAAACTGCTAGGTTGGTAGAAGCTGGGGCTAACAGTGGGGGCTTACTCCGCTCCCCAAATTCAAACTGCCAACCTTTTGGTCAGCAAGTTCAGCAGCTCAATGGTTTAATCCACTGCTTCGCTAGGGTCTCCAAAAATCATGTTATGTAGTGTAAATGTATATATTCTTACTTGGTAGTCAGCTCCAATGCACCTGGTACTTAATTTTGTCCAGACATATACAGCACTGGAATATTTCCTTCTGAATATATACCGTAAAGTAAAACAACACCATCAGATAAACTGATGTCGCAGGGTTCTGATATAAAACACTTTCCAGGTGCCACACCAAAGCAATGTATGTGGATGTTCTTTTGAGGTTCTTGAATATTACGGATGCTACCACTGAGTAAGGACTCACCCACATGTCCAGGAAAGAGGGCTTCCAAACAAACTTTGCAATCAAATGCAAAGGACAATACCTGGCTCAACAGCAGAATGGGATTTTGGCCTGCATAAAGAGGAATATAGTGTTTAGATCCACGGAAGTCATGCTCCCCCTCTATTCTCCCTTGGTCAGACCACACCTGAAATCACACTGTGTCCAGTTCTGGGCACCTCAGTTGAAGGGAGATGTTGACAAGCTGGAATATGTCCAGAAGAGGACAAATGATTAAGGATCTGGAGAACAAGCCCTATGAGTAGCGGCTAAAAGAGCTGGGCATGTTTAGCCTGCAGAAGAGAAGGCTGAGAGGAGCCATGATTAGGGCCATGTATCAAGAAGTGAGGGGAAGTCAGAGGGAGGAGGGAGCAAGCTTGTTTTCTGCTGCCCTGCAGACTAGGACATGGAACAATGGCTTCAAACTACAGGAAAGGAGATTCCACCTGAAAATTAGGGAAAAACTTTCTAAGTGTGAGAGCTGTTTGGCAGTGGAAGTCTCTGCCCCAGAGTGTGGCAGAGGCTCCTTCTTTGGAGGCTTTTAAACAGAGGCTGGATGGCCATCTGTCAGGGGTGCTTTGCATGCAATTTTCTTGCTCCTTGGCAGAGGGTTGGACTGGATGGCCCATGAGGTCTTTTCCAGCTCTATGGTTCTATGATTCTAACAGTGACACAGACATGGTGGAGTCTGACACAATCGTTTGGATGTGGAACTACACTATACTTGGCCATCCAACACCTCCACCTGGACTTCCTATTGAGCCATTACAATGCCTTCACAACCATTCCATGGTGGGAAAAGCAGAGAAGCATCTCCTAATAATTCCTGTCGATATATATGGAATGATTACGGATACATCTAATAAGTCTTTAGCCCTTCCCTGCCAAGGGATCCTGGTGCTCACCAAGCTGCAACTCCCACGACTCCATAACACTGAGCCATGGCAACATAAGTGGAGTCAAACCGCATTAATTCTACAGTGTAGAGCTTGGCAGCATCCAATTTTCAAGTGTTCCTGAACACAATTCCCATCACCTTAGTCATTGGTGAGGGCTGGAAAGCCGCAATCCAGCAACACCAGAAAGGCCACTGTAGAATGTGTGCAATTTGACTTTAACTGCTATGGCTCAATGCTATGGAATTACAGTAGAATCTCACTTATCCAACATAAACGGGCCGGCAGAATGTTGGATAAGAGAAATGTTGGATAATGAGGGATTAAGGAAAAGCCTAATAAATGTCAAATTACATTATTATTTTACAAATTAAGCACCAAAACATTATGTTTTAAAACAAATTGACAGAAAAAAAGCAGTTCAGTATACAATAACGTTATGTAGTACTGTGTTTCCCCAAAAATATGACAGTGTCTTATATTAATTTTTGCTCCCAAAGATGTGCTAGGTCTTATTTTCAGGGGATGTCTTATTTTTCAATGAAGAAGAATTCACATTATTATTGAACAAAAAAATTGAGCATTTATTATGTACTATACAATAGTTGTCATCACAAACCAACATAACCAGACAAACTGTGAATCCTATCAAGAATTTCATTATTTCCATGTACAACACTCTATGGTACATACATTTACCGATCCTGCATGCTCTGGTGTTCTGTTTGGCAGGCACCGGGCATGCTTCCAAACAAAAACTTTGTTAGGTCTTACTTTCGGGGGAGGCCTTATATTTAGTAATTCAGCAAAACCTCTTCTAGGTCTTATTTTCCAGGGATGTCTTATTTTCGGGGAAACAGGGTAATTACTGTATTTACACATTAAGCACCAAAACTTCACAATGTATTGAAAAATCGACTACAAAAACATTGACTACTAAAAGGTAAAGTGCGTTGGATAATACAGAATGTTGGATAAGCAAAGGTTGGATTAGTGAGACTTTACTATATGTGGTTTTTAGCCTTTTTGTCAAAAAGTTTGCTAATGCCTCACCAAACTACAACTTTGGTTCCCTAAGATTCCCTAGCATTGAGCCAAGGCAGTAAAAGTGGAGTCAAACTGCACTATTTCTACAGTATAGATGCACCCAACAGAGAAAGATTTTTGGATGGAAGAACTCTGGAAACATTGCAACACCTCTCTCTGCTTTACATGCCTTGCAATTGCATATGCCTTAAGACACGGCACCCAAATTCAGACTGCCTCCACTTCTTCTCAGCATGTATCTTTCCTTATAACCATTGCATGGTTAAGAAAATGAGAAGAAGGACAAGTTTTTGACAGCCCAAATGCACATGTCTCAACAAGCCACCCCAAAGCTTCCCTTTCGCAGGAGACGCTTTGTCTCTGTCACGTCGAGCGACGTGGGATGTGCCTGGGTTGCCATTCAGGGCAGCCGCTCTGTCTCCTCGCAGACGGATGTCATCATCCTAGCTCCCCGTAGCCCTGAGTAAAGCCATACGGTGTCAACATTTCATGGAAAAGAGCTCCGAGGCGCTCCCTGTCTCTTTGCATTGTGTCAGTCCTATTACGTTACATAAGCAGGCATGAATGATTCAACCTGACATCCCGTGATCTAGTGGGATTTATATATTTTTTCTTCCAGGTCAACGTTTAAGCATGAAAAAGCAACCAAGCCTGCAGGAACTTCCCCCTCCTGCAGAAGAAAGATTAAAACCATCAGTCTATAGAAACAAGAGACTGACCCATAATAATAATATATTATTCCATTACCTAGGTCGTTGTTATGGCTTGAATGTCGTATCAGCATCATTCAAGGGAATACGGTTTTCATGACCTCAAATTTGACCTCTCTTTGGAGATACACATCATCTTTTCTGTGGCTGATTTTTCCCCAGGAACTGGGCCATTTATACTCAGTGTTCATGTGTCACCATGAGAAAGAACACATCCGTTAAGGGAAAAAAAGGAAAAAATATGTCGGCTCTTGGCACACAGGTAAGAAATCTGGGATGCAGAACCATAGGATCCTATGGAAATCAATGGTTTTAACCTGGATCACTATCTCTTGTATCCTATCGGGTTTGGGGCAGAACAATTTTATCCCATGGAAAGAAATGATTTTAAACTGGAGTTAGTTTCCTTTAATGTAAGGGGCTTTGGTCAGGGCAAGGGATCTCTTGGTTTTTGGATATTGTTGTTTCTCCTGAAGTAATACTGATCTTGTGATCAATGTAAGATGAATGTATTGCCAGCTCTTAAATTTCCACGTGTGAGTCTGATAGGGAGGCAGAACTTCAAGTAGGACTACTGAGTTATAAAAGGGGTGATTCTCTACTCTTAAAGGGACGGTCACCCATGCTTTCCCCTCTCAATGTGATGAGGTCACAAGTTGGATTCCCTAAAACCAAAAAAGAACCCACCCAGAACTACTTTGATAGATGAAAACAACAGCAAATTGAATATTGTTGCTCAATAGTCCCACTCTATTCTTCTTTGGTCAAACCTCACTTGGAATACTGTGTCCATCCCAATTCAAGAAGGATATGGACAAGCTAGAAAGTGTGGTCAAAGGTCTGGAAACCAAGTCCTATGGAAAAGCTCAGGGTTAGGGAGCTGGGTATATTTGGCTTTGAGAAAAGAAGGTTAAGAGAAGACATAATAGTCATGTTTAAATATTTGGATGGACATCACATTGAGAAAGAGCCAGGTTTGCTTCCTGCTGCTCTACAAACTAGACCACAGAGCAATGGATTAACATTGCAGGAGAAGAGATTTCACCTGAACATTAGGAAGAACTTCGTGATGGTTTGAGCCATTCTACTGTGAAACATCCTGCCTCAAAGTGTTGTAGAGTTTACTTCTTTGGAGGTTTTGGAACACATATTGGATGAATATCTGTCAGGAGTGATTGAATGGTGTGTTTTTGTATGGCAAAATGGGGCTGGACCTGATGGCCCTGGGGGTCTCTTTCAACTGCCTATCTTTTCTTTGTCATTTATATTTTTAATTGCCTTTTAGTTGTTGTTCTGTAGTAGTAGATAGTAGTCTTGTGCTTTTGTATGGAATTGCTGTTCGTTTTGTGTCGTTTCATTTGTTTTTTCTCATTTTCATATTCGTTCTTGCTAACGAAAAGGGGGCACCTATACGAACAGAATTTTTGTCTGGCTTACAAAAAAAAATGAACATTTTCAGACCAATGCTGCAACGGGAGGGCTTCTGAGGCCCACTCAGTTTTTGGGCTAGAGGGATGAAAATCACCACACACAGAGGGCATTTCAACCCCTTTTAGCCCACCAACTTTTAAAACATTTCAATCTTCCCCAGAGTACTATTGCTATTAATACTATTACTATTATTATTAACACCCAGTTGTCATGGGGAAGCAGTCCTCTCTCAGATTCAGTTTAGGGTCCCAGAGTAAGTATTGTTATTCATATGAATATTATTATTAAGACTCATTGATACACATCCAATGTAATGGGGGAGGCAAGGCACTCCTCTCCCAGACTCAACTTAGGGTCCGGGAGTAACTATTGTTATTAATATGAATGGCCATCCAGGAAGAGGAGGAAAACAAAGAGGACAAACAGGGCAAAACGAAAGGAAAACCAAAGTAAGCACGATGACTGTGTGGCTCTCATTTTCGTGTTGCCTTTCGTTTCCTACGAAAATATCATCATTTGTTTTGTGTAGACCAATGGTCGAAACGAAACGATAGCACGAAGGAAATGAAGGAAAAATTCTCACGCATATCTCTAGTAGATAGCATCTTGTTGTGTGATTCTTTTCATTTGTTTGCTTGCATATTCTATTTTGCTTTCTTTTTTCCATGAACAATTTTTAAAGCAATCATCACAGGAGACCTCTGGTGCCATTCCAAACTTCAAATCCCAGGATCTCCTAGGATGGAGCCATGGAAGTGCAAATGGAATCACAGTGCTATGAACATATAGTGCGAATGGCCTCTAGTTATCTAAGAGGGGATAAAAGGAGGTTTATTATACTACCTGCCTTTCCCTTGAACAAATCTACTCGATGACAGCTAGAAGATGTTATGGAAGACTCTTTCATCCTTCTTTAATAAGCACAATAAAGAATAGTTGTTCACTTTGTGACCTTATGCTACCTGTGCTTCTGTTTGCTTTGGGTCTGTTTCATCAGTCATATATTCTCCGTAAACTCGAGAACATTATGGGTTTCATGGTGTTCCTGGGGGTGATTGTGTTGATAGCCCTTTCCATCTCATCCCATTCCATGGTGATACCTAGTTTTCAGCTGCATTGTCACAAAACATGGAGGCTTTGTACTGCTATTACGGCTAAATGTATTGCCGTTGAATCAAATCACTTGTTGACTTTCTGTCCATCTGGACAGCTGTTAAAAACACAATACTTCTGTCAAGAATAATCACAGAAGCCTAAACGGTCATTGGGACTTTTATGAGTGTCTGAGAGTGCTGTGTACGAAAGCTTGGGATGTTACCTGTCATGGCATCAAATATATGGAACCATAACAAAAGGAGGACTGAGAGATGCCATTATCAACTTTCCAAAAATGTATTGCTGAAATAAAGAGATGGGGAAATGTTGGGAAAACATGATCTGAGTTTCGTCAACTTCTGCGGAGCTGAGGCTCTGCTCCTCTTGATGCGTCTCTCGTCCTTCAGAAGCAAGCAGTAAATCATTAGATCCACAACTCTTCGCACAGAGAGCCTCACACTTACCCCATCAATCAATGTTTGCTTTCGGTTGTCATCATGTGCGTCAACGGCTTGCTGTTGTGAGGAAGCGTGGACTCCTTTGCTCGATGCGCATATCCATCATAGAACATAAGTTTCCTATTACCTTGCTTGACAGAATATGAATTGAAGCCCTTCATCAGCACAAACATCTCTGCTTGTAGCCTGTCTTGCAGCGCTTGGGTTAGAGAGCTGGGTTGGGATGAGAGAAGCCAAGACTTAAATCCCTGCTGAACTTTGAAGCTCAGGCCAACTGGTACTTTTCAGCCAAACTCCCCACACAGGGCTGTTGTGGGGCAAAAATGGGGGAAAGGATAAGTTATTAAGAAAGCATTTCCAATTCATATAGGAAAGGGAATGTCTAATCCCAAAAAACAAACAAAATCATGAGGTCCCTTCTCCTTACCCAAGATGAAATGATGGCCATAAATGTATATAGTTTCCAAGGGAGCGTTAAATTAAATGGAAGACCAATTCTTGGGAATTAAATGTTAAATTCTACAGGACTTGGGTCTGATCCAGCATATTTGTATTTAAATGACACACTGGTGGCACAGTGTGTTAAAGCGCTGAGCTGCTGAACTTGCAGACCAAAAGGTCCCAGGTTCAAATCCCGGGAGCGGGGCTGGGCTGTGGCGCAGGCTGGTGAGCAGCCTGCTGCAATAAATCACTCTGACCATGAGGTCATGAGTTCGAGGCCAGCCCGTGGCAAGGTGAGCACCCGTCAATTAAAAAATAAAAAATAGCCCCTGCTCGTTGCTGACCTAGCAACCCGAAAGATAGTTGCATAAACAAGTAATTTCTATCCAGCTTTGATTGTGTTTGCTACCAGAAGCAGTCTTCCTCTGAATACCACCTGGTGTTAGAAAACAGTTTAAGGAGGCTACCACTGTCCCATAACTTGCCTTTCTGTCGAAAGTCAATCTCATCTATCAAAGCTGGGTCTCAGGAACCTATTTTCAGGAACCCTGGACAGCTCCTCTTGCATGAATTCCCGTCAGTTCCTGCTGCAGTGATCTGTCCAAAGTCAACGTTGTCAAAATCACTTTCTTTCCTTGAGTTTTGAAATTTGGAAGATGTCCCCATATTTGAGATGGAAAGAACTTCAAATCTGAATGCTGGAGAAAGCAAAATTTCCCCATCCCTATTCTAAACCTGGAATGCTGCAGATGGCCCAACATTCCTTGCCTGCCTTGTCTATAACATGTGTGGCCAGTGTGCAGAAGACAGACAGGAGTTTCTTATGGTCCCAGATGACAATTTCTTATACAGAAGAAGAAAAATGAACACTGAGGAACAAACGCAGGTGTTGAACTTGTAGCTGTGTACCTTCAAACCAATTTCAACTTGTGATGACTCTGTCCTGGGATTTTCTTGGCCAGGTTCATTCAGAGGAGGTTTGATATTGCCTCTCTCCTAGGCTGAGAATGCACAAGTTGTCCAAGATCATGCTATGGATGTGCAGGGATTCAAATCCTAGTCCAATAGTCAAATCACAACTATCTTTGTTTGCAGATCTCCTCCCCTTCTTCAATTTTTCAGTGCACCCTTTCATGGCCTTGGGGAGAGATAAAATGCCTGGGATCTATGACGATGCCTGCTACTGATCTTCCTAACAATTTATTTAATTTATTTATTTACAGTATTTATATTCCGCCCTTCTCACCCCGAAGGGGACTCAGGGCGCATCACAATGTACATATACATGGCAAATATTCAATGCTGTTAGACGTATGACATATATAGACAGACACAGAGGCAATTTAACATTTTCCAGCTTCCAGCTTCATGAGGGTATGCTTGATTCTGTCCACAGGGGGAGCTGCTGCTTCACCATCCATTTGTGACACTGAGTCCTGATCAAGTACTTCCTCATTATTCTGTATGCTGCTGGAAGATTTTTATGGTGTTGTAAATTAGTCAAATTAGCCTCCCCACATAAAGTGGTACCTAAATTTTCTACTCGACAGATACAACTGTCTTTTGAGCTGCAATGGTCAGGAGCTCACTCTGACCCAGGCTGGCTTCGAACTCATGACCTCTCGGTCAGTAGTGATTTATTGCAGCTGGCTACTAACCAGCTATGCCACAGCCCAGCTACAATAACTTTTGAGGAGATGTGCAATTGCTTTATTTGCTAACAGATCCAATTTCTTCTGAAAAATCATGTCACAAATAGCTCTTTTAAAGCTTGGATTAAAACCTAGAGTGGGGTCACTATCCACTGGTATGGAGGCCATTAGCTGGCTAAAAATGGGGCATCCCAAGAGCATCTGTTTTGCTACTCTGAGAAAGAAAATGCTATATTAGATAGGCCTTTAGTCTGATCCAGCTACATTCTTCTTATAGTCCTTCCTCCTGCCATACACAAGCTGGGTTTCAAGGCTCAATCTTTTTACTTTGTCCCTCCTTCAAGCAAGTCCACCTTTAAACACCTCCGAATCCCTGGCATTCGGTCCCATTTTCATGCCTCCACCTGGGAGGTGCTTTCCATGGCATGAATAAAGTCGAATCTGCTTAGCAGGGAGAGGAAATCAATGCCTGCATACTTTGAAGATGCTCCCAATTAGCAGTCTCGCTGGCTAGAGGAGCCATTGATTTGTCTTTCTAGGAAAACAGCACTTATTTCCCCCATACAGAACCATCTTTTTTTGTACACAATGGCTCTGGGACACCAGGTTTTATTACTGCCGGAGGAAACGGCTTTTGGAAATAAGAATGAAAAAGCCAATCCTCACCTTGATATTGTTCTTCTCTCACGACTGACCTTTTTTGATCCTGCACTTCTTGGAACCAAAATGAAATGAAATAGATGGGGCTCATGAATCATCTGTACTATGTGTGTGTATGTACACACACACACATATACATAGTAATTATTCCAGAAACAATGGAGACAGGAGGGTTATGTCTTATGTCAGTTGTCACACTGAGAGCAGGAACAGTTGAAAAGGTCAGTTGTAAACCATTCTTGGGAACACTTTTATGGCTAAAAAGTATATGCTTCTGATAGAGAGAGAGAGAGAGAGAGAGAGAGAGAGAGAGAGATAGCATAAAAGTATATGCTTCTGATAGATGAGATAGATGATAGATAGAGAGATAGAGATAGAGATAGATAATAGATACGAGGGGGAGATATCATAGATAGATAGATGATAGATAGATAGATAGATAGATAGATAGATAGATAGATAGATAGATAGATAGATAGCATAAAAGTATATGCTTCTGATAGATGAGATAGATGACAGATGATAGATAGATAGATAGATAGATAGATAGATAGATAGATAGATAGATAGAGATAGATAATAGATACGAGAGGGAGATATCATAGATATAGATAGATATAGATAGATGATAGATAGAAGATAAATAGAGATAGATAGAGATATAGATAGATAGATGATAGATGATAGATAGATAGATAGATAGATAGATAGATAGATAGATAGATAGCATAAAAGTATATGCTTCTGGTAGATGAGATAGGTAGGTAGGTAGATGATCGATGTGTGTGAGAGGAATCATAGATGTAGATAGATATATGATAGATAGATAGATAGATAGATAGATAGATAGATAGATAGATAGATAGATAGCATGATTGATAACATGATAGATATTCTAGAGATAGAAAGATAGACAACATAGAGCAGTGGTTCTCAACCTGTGGTCCATGGACCACCTGTGGTCCCCAAGAACTGTAAAATGGTCCACGGCCTCACCGTTACTACCCTGTTACAACAAGAGCGACTGGTCTCATGAATCCCTCTTATAGTGCTGAGGCAATGGGGATGTCGGCAGAGGAGAGGCTGGCTGCCCACAAAAGGCGTGACAACAAGGCTCCTGATTGCTGCTTCTCCTCCCCATGAGCCGAACTGTTCCATGTGGTGCCTGAAAGTGAGGGTGCCTTGATGTTTTCATTTTTAGGCTTGTTACTGGGGTTATTTGGGGTGCTGATTCAGAAAATTGCATTGGATAGAGCACATCAGCTCTATGCTTTGCTGTGGCAGATGGCGTCTACTGGATGGCATAGGTTCTCTATCAGAAACTAGAGCGGATGTGGTCTATCCAATGCAATTTTCTGAATCAGCACCCCAAATAATCAAACCAAATCTAAAATTGACCAAAATCTGGTTCGTAACGCTTTTGATACTAATGTTGAAGAGATAGACAGATAGATAATGATAGATAGATAGATAGACAGATAATGATAGATAGATAGATAGATAGATAGATAGATAGATAGATAGATAGATGATAGATAGATAGATGATATAGATAGACAGATGATAGATAGATAGATAGATAGATAGATAGATAGATAGATAGATAGATAGATAGATGATAGGTCTGCAATAGTGCAATAGGTTAAACCCTTGTGCTGGCTGGACTGCTGACCTAAAGGCTGGGTTGCTGACCTGAGGGTTGCTAGTTTGAATCCGTGAGGTGGGGTAAGCTTCCGTCTGTCAGCTGTAGCTTGCAGGGACATGAGAGAAGCCTTCCAGCAGGATGGTAACATATCCAGGCATCCCCTGGGCAATGTCTCTGTAGACAGCCAATTCTCTCACACCAGAAGCGACTTGCAGTATGTTCTCAAGTTGCTTCTGACATTATAAAAAAGACAGATAGATGGATAGATAGATAAATAGATAGATAGATAGATATAGATAATAGATACCAGAGAAATAGAGAGATAGATACCATAGAGATAGATGATAATTAGAATAGATGATGATGATGATAGATGATTGATATAGATAGATAGATGATAGATAGATAGATAGATAGATAGATAGATAGATAGATAGATAGATAGATAGACAGACAGACAGACAGACATCCTTTTTGCAGTTGATTTCCATTGCTCTGATATGGTTTCACCGTCGCCTCCAGTTCCACCTTCCTTTTGCTTCCCTTTAACTGCCAACTTGCTTGAAACCGTGTGCTGTGGAGAAGATGGAAAACCTTAGCCATTTTTTATATCCAGTGCTGTTAATCTGTCTCCCTGAGGTCGCTGGGAGTATTTACGAATCTGGGATGCCATTTTAGACAAAGTACCCTCACAGGGCCCTGGGTGCCCTCCCAGCAATGTGTAACAGCTGTAGTGTCAGCTCACCACAGCCGCTCCTGAATGAACACACGAGACTCTCTGTGGTATCACCAGGAACTTTTACTGTAGGAAACATGAACATCAGAAAAGCCAAGAATGGGAGGCTCCGGCCAACCCTCCTTTATATACCCTCCCCCTCATTTGAACAGTCTCTTCCCGCTCAGTAAAACCCCGCGCAAATTCCCCGCCAAGTCCATCAGCCGTTTCTCCTCCGAGTCCTGGGACGCAGGTGTCTTATCAATGTCAGTGACCCTGAAACTCAGAGCCACATCCAGGCTCTAGTAGCAGGGTTCTGACATGGCGTCCTCCTCCCCTTCGTCCTGGAAGGAAAAGATTAAACACAACTATTGTTCTCCGCTGTCCAGAGTTCCTTTATACTTTTTTAACAGGCTGCAATGGAATACCGGGTGTACCTTTCCTAGGTCCTTTGGTAGCCTCAGCTCATAGGTCACTTCGTTTATTCTTTTTGCTACCCTGAATGGCCCTATATAGCGTGGAGCCAATTTCTTGGATGGGAACCCCAATTTCAGGTTTTTTGTGCTCAGCCAAACCAGATCTCCTTCGCCCAATTTGTCCCCCTCTCGGCGCCTACGATCCGCAAAGAGCTTGTACTTCTTTTGTGTTTCCCGCAATGCCTTTACCACGGTTTGCCACCCTTGCTTGATTTTGGCCGGCCATTCCTCGTCGGTCTGGCCCTCCCCTTCCTTCCACTCGGGTAGCCTGGGGAAAGGTGCCACCTCCTGTCCGTATACTATTTCGAATGGGGCACGACCTGTGGCCGAATGTACGGCCCCGTTAAAAGCCATCTCAGCAAACGGAAGAAGGTCCGCCCAATCATCCTGTCTATAATTGGTGTACATCCTTAAGAATTGGCACAGTGTCTGTTGGGTACGTTCGACCCCCCCGTTGGTCGCGGGATGAAAGGCCGAGCTCAGGTTCCTTTCTGCTCCTAACAGCTGTAAGAATTTTCCCCAAAATTTTGCAGTAAATTGGACTCCCCGGTCACTAATTATCTTGTCGGGACACCCATGTAGGCGATATACATGCTTCACATACAAATCAGCAAGTTTTTCAGCTGAAGGGAGTTTTGGCAGAGCCACAAAGTGTGCCTGTTTTGAGAATAGGTCCAATATTGTCCAAATGTATCTGTGGCCTCTGCTGGGGGGTAGTTCGCCTACAAAATCCATGGCTACGCATTCCCATGGCCTCATGGGCTCCACCACCTTCTGCAATAGCCCCTGGGGCTTCCCCGGTGGTGTTTTTCCCTCTGCACATAATTCACACTGCGTGACGTATCCCCTGGCGTCTTTCCTCATTCCGGGCCACCAGCATTGTTTGGCCAACAGTTTAATAGTCCTGGTGGGGCCTAGATGACCCGCACCCTTGTTATCATGGTACTTCCTTAACATTTCTCGTCTTAAACATTCAGGAATATACAATTTCTTATTTACAAACACCAAATCCCCACACAATTCTCCCTTTTCTTTGTTTGTTTGTAACCATTTGTCCATTCCATACGCTCGCTTCAACTCTTCCTCCCATATTTCTCCTCCCCCCGTGGAAATGGCAGTACGTTTGTTTTCTTTGGCCGCTTGTGCTCGAGTTAGTACTGCCAGGCCCCATTGCTTATCAAGAAAAATACTCCCTTCAGATTCCTGAATTCCTCCCCCGTGCTGAGGCATCCGAGAGAGAGCGTCAGCGAGTATATTATGTTTCCCCTGGAAGAATCTGAGTCTGAAATCAAAACGGCTGAAATATTGGGCCCATCTAATTTGCTTCGCTGATAGTTTACGAGGGGATCTTAGATACTGTAAATTTCTATGGTCAGTCCACACCTCAAACGGTGTTCCACTTCCTTCCAGAAAGTGTCTCCAGCACTCTAGTGCTTTTAGAATCGCTAAGGCTTCTCTCTCCCAAATCGGCCAGTTTTTTTCTGTATCGCTAAACTTTTTTGACAGATAGCCACATGGCTTCAGGTTCCCCCCCTCGTCTTTCTGTAGCAGAACTGCCCCATATGCCCGGTCTGACGCATCGCAATGTAATACAAAGGCTTTAGACATATCAGGGTGCTGTAGGACAGGCTCCTCAGTAAAACGCTTTTTAAGGGCTTCGAAAGCTTCCTGGCATTCTATTGTCCAGGTCAGTTTGGCCCCTGGGGCCTTCACTTTGGCTGTTTCTCCCCTACCTTTAGTCTTTAACAAATCCGTTAATGGCAAAGTGAGGCGCGCAAAGTCCTTGATAAATGTTCTATAGAAGTTTGCGAACCCTAGGAAGGATTGCAGCTGCTTCCGTGTTTTGGGGGCTTCCCACCCCCTCACGTCTTCTACCTTCGCAGGGTCCATCGCCACTCCCTGGGAGGAAATCCTATACCCCAGAAAGTCTATCTGGTCTTTATTGAACTCGCACTTGGCAAGCTTCGCATACAGTTTTGCTTCTCTCAACTTTTGCAGGACTTCCCTGACTAGTTCTATGTGTTGCTCCTTAGTCCGAGATACTAACAATATGTCATCTAAAAAAACAAAGACTCCCTTGTACAACAATGGATGCAACACTTCGTTGATTAATTGCATGAACGCGGCGCCTCCGCCGCACAAACCGAAAGGGAGCACACGATAATTGAATAATCCGAATGCACAGGAGAAGGCCGTCTTCCACCTGTCCTCTGGTTTAATCTGCAATTTATGGTACGCTTCAATTAAGTCCAATTTAGTGAATATCTGTCCCTCCGATAACTGGGCGATCAAGTCCTTCACTAAAGGTAGGGGGTATTTATTTCCAGAACTGATTGCATTCAGGCCCCTGTAGTCAATGCAGAGCCTCAGCGTTTGGTCCTTTTTGCGCCTGAACAACACAGGCGCCCCTAGAGGGGAATTTGAAGGCTCTATGAAACCCCTCGCTAGGTTTTTATCAATGTATTTTCTCAGTTCCTCCTTTTCCCTAGCCGACATTGGGTATATTTTTGCCTTAGGAAGCTCTGCTCCTGGGACTAGCTCTATCTTCACTTCAACTCTCCGCTTCGGTGGGAAACTGTCTGCTTCCTTCTCATCAAATACGTCCACAAAATCCCGATACTCTGGGGGTAATTTATCTGCCAGTTCTGCTATCCTGATAGAGTCTTCCTCCCCCCTTTTCCCCGGCTCCCTTTCCACTTCCTGGCTCCCTCCTTCCAACTTCATCCTGAAGATCATGCTCTTATCCTCCCAGTTGATTTGCGGGTTGGCCTGCCCCAGCCATGGCATGCCTAGTATAACATTATAGCTGGCTATTTGTGATATCACAAATGACACCTTTCCTTCCCAACTCCCTATCTTACACTTTACATCTTCGGCACTGTACTTAGCTAATGATCCCGATGCTGTGGATCCGTCCAACTGCGAAAAAGCTATTGGGGATTCTAGGTTCGTTCTTTCGCATCCCAATCCCTCGGCTAATTCAGGGGAGATGATGTTCCTGGAACATCCACAATCCACAAATGCTTTGCAGGTTGCTTGTTTGCTGCCACTTTCCAGCTGAATGGGGACCACTATCATGGCTTTGTCCTGACTTACCAACCCCCCCGAGTGGTGCCTCATCGGTGGTTCTTCCTCGGCGCGTTTCCCTGCCACGGCTCTTGGTTTGGGCGGGCCTCCGCCTTCCCCTTTTCTCTGCCAGCACTCGGCAGCCCTGTGGCCCAAACGGCCGCACACGAAGCAGCCCCTCCTGCTGGTGCTCACGTTCCCTGTCGGCTCCGTTCTCCTCCCGGCTGGGGTTGATCCCTCCTTCCGGCTCCCCTCTTTCATCTGCGGCCGCTGCTGTAGCCCTCCTCGGTGCCTCCTCGCCTGGGCCAGCGATGTCTCGATGCGCCCCGCCAGCTGAATCCATCCGCGCAGTGTGTCAGGCTCATCACGATGCACCGCCCAGGAGAGGATCTCCCGCCTGAGCCCCTCTTTGAAGAGTTCTATCTTTGTCACTGCAGACCATTCCGGCACCTTTTCAGCGAGGCATTGGAACTCCTCCGCATACTCAGATACCGACCTCTGCCCCTGGGAGACGGTCTTCAACTCCTCCCTCGCCCGGATCTGCTCCAGTGGATCTCGGAAACGGGTCTCCAGGGCCCCCATAAAGCGTCGGAGTGACCCCAGACATGGGTCGCGCCGCGCGTGTAGTTGAACGTACCAGCTGGCCGCTCCCCTCTTCAACACTGCACCAATGGCCCGTACCCGGCTGGATTCCGTTCTAAAAGTGTGGGCATTGTCCTCCATATAGCCCCTCACCGTGGTCAGGAAAAAATCCAGTTCAGAGGACTCTCCCCCAAACTCGATCCTTAGTTCCTCTCGTCTCGGTAGGGGTCCCTGTGGTGGCAATCCCCAATTCTCCGCCCGTCGCAAGCCCCCTTGCGGGCCAGTGGGCCCCGCTGCTGCTTCCCTTTGTCCTGTGCCACGCCCGGCATTCGCCAGGGGCACCAGGGTCTCAGTTGGGAGCGTAGCCGGGATTCTCGGAGGCTTTTCCCCTTCGTCGTCACTCTCCTCCACCCGCGTCAGGCTCGTTTGGATCTTGGGCCGGGCACCGGGCTCCTTTCGCATTTCCCTTCCCTTCGGTGCTGGGAGGTCTGCAAAGCCCTGGCTGCTTCCCATGCTCACGTCCCACATTGAGCTAGCCTGGAGTTCCCTTCCTCGCTCCGGCTCCGCCAAAACCGCCAGGCGCTCCATCGCCCTCGACATCACTGCCAGGGTGGTCTCCATCGCCGACATCCTCTCCTCCAGAAACACCATCTTTTGCGGGCCTGGGGAAGGTGAACCTTCCTCTCCTCCGGTGCTATCTCCCCGCACCACTCCGCGCCTCTGGGTTACCCCATTTGGCTGGGCATAAGCGGTGGATGACGCCAGGGCCGCCAGCTGGTGGAACTCAGCGTCCGTCTCGGGAGTGGCCCTTTCCGACCTTCCTCCTCCGGCGCCCAAGAGCTCTTCATCCTCCACTTGCATGTTACACCTCACCGCTACAGCGGGATGGTGTCCGTATTCTTGGCTTAGTGTCAGCTCACCACAGCCGCTCCTGAATGAACACACGAGACTCTCTGTGGTATCACCAGGAACTTTTACTGTAGGAAACATGAACATCAGAAAAGCCAAGAATGGGAGGCTCCGGCCAACCCTCCTTTATATACCCTCCCCCTCATTTGAACAGTCTCTTCCCGCTCAGTAAAACCCCGCGCAAATTCCCCGCCAAGTCCATCAGCCGTTTCTCCTCCGAGTCCTGGGACGCAGGTGTCTTATCAATGTCAGTGACCCTGAAACTCAGAGCCACATCCAGGCTCTAGTAGCAGGGTTCTGACATGTACCTTTGAGACCACAAGCCAATAAATGTTCCATTGCGGTAGGAATACCCTTGGGAGGAAGGAGACGGAAACAAACTCAGCAGCAATTGCTCTCTTGATGTTGCAGGACAAAATGTGCTCTTGGTCTCCTGAGTGTGTGCGTGTGCGTGTGCATGCCTACAAGTCATCAGTCAATTCCTGGTGAATTTTTCGTAGGGTTTTCTTAAGCAAGGAGTGCATAAGGAGTTTGACACCCCTCCTCATTTATGGTATTTAGGCCCTCCAAAAGCAGACCAAAACAGAGCTTTGCTAAATTGCTTTTTGGATTACATCTTTGCTGTCATGTTGACTTCATCAACTACCCACTTGAGGTTCTCCAAACTATAGAAGAGGGTATGTATTCTATATCTATATCTATATCTGTATCTATGATATATATCTATATCTATCTATCTATCTATCTATCTATCTATCTATCTATCTATGAGCTGCATACATGAGTTAAACCCTTGTGCCATCTGGATTGCTGACCTAAAGGTTGGGTTGCTGACCTGAAAGTTGCTGGTTCGAATCCAGGAGGTGGGGTGAGCTCCCATCTGTCAGCTCTAGCTTGTGGGGACATGAGAGAATCCTCCCAGCAGGATGGTAACACATCCTGGCGTCCCCTGGGCAGCGTCTCTGTAGACGACCAATTCTCTCACACCAAAAGCAACTTGCCTCAAGTCGCCTCTGACACAATAAAAACAAATCTATAACTATACCTATACCTATATCTGTATCTGGCTCATTCAGGTTATGTTAACTTCTAAGAAAATAAATGTTGAAGGTCAAGTCTGTATGAGGTATCCAAGTCTTCATGCTGTGTAACATGGGGTGAATCTACACTGTAGAATTAATGTGGTTTGCTATGGAACTCTTAGCCTAGTAGGCAGAGAAGTCTAAAGACCTTTGCAAGGGTCCACTTCATAAACAGGCAGGAGGCAATCCTTCTTTCAGGATCCCAGCCACTGCCAGTTATAAACCCTTGAGTCTGTACATGTGCATGTACGATATGATGGGACACTGAGGGGAAATATGTGAGACAAATCTTCTACTGATACTAAGTTGAGCAGTTCACCACTCAGAAACACTTTCTTTATTTAAAACAGAGAACTATTTATTTGTGGTTTCTTTAGTCCAAAAATCGTAACTTGTGGCAATAGTTTACTTCTTCAGTTTCACTTATATACAATATAAACCATATCTTTCATTCTTCAACATTAACAACTTGACTGAAATTTTGTCTCTACCATATTCCTTTTCCTCAGCTCTTCCTCACTAGAAACCCCAGATCTGACTCAATAATAGTCACTTTTTCCTTCAGTATTTCAACTGAAGTCCCAAACTTAAACTAGGATCCTTTTCCTTCTAGCTCACCCGGCTAGAGACTACCATAACTGAACCCCAGACACACACATCTTTTCTCTAGTTTTCCTCACAAGAAACATCAACATAACTCAACTCTTTTTAAAACATCTCCTCCTTTTCTCCTCCAGCTAGCTCCGCCCCTTTCACTAGCTTAGAAATTGTTACATTTTTACCGAAGCAGCCACGTTACCATGGTGACACATGGCCAATCATCAGTAGCTAACTTCTGCCCACTTTTATCTCTAAATCAACATTAAATAACATAGGCAAAATTTACCAATAAAATAATGCTTTCCGTTACAACCTTATAGAATTACAGCTCTCGGGATTCCATAGAATTCAGCCATGGTTTGTAAAGTGGTATGAAACTCCATTAATTCTACAGTATGGATACACCCATAGAAACACATTCTGTACATGTGCAGAAACACTCTCCTTTTTAGTTATATATCCCTTTCAAGCAATGGCTAAACATCATGAGATGTTTACTGAAAATCTGGCAGAACAGCAGAAAGAGTGATGGGAGGGCTCTCAATGCAGAATTTGTATTTCAGACGCCAAGTTCATCATTCTTCTGTCCTTCAGCTTGACTCTGCTCTGAAATAAAAGGAGGCCATAAATCTGAAGGATGGCAGCAACGTTATGGTCCACTGATGTGCTTAGAACAAAAGGAGCAGACGGCCTGAATAACAACAACAACAACAACAACAACAACAACAAGACAAACAATGCACTGATGATGAGAACAGAAGAAAATTGGGAAAGGATTTGCAGCCTTTGTAACAAATCCCCTGCGCAAGTTTACTTGGAAATAGATCTCACAATATTTGTTTGTATGATTTCTGTTCCGGGGTTTAAAACTGCTCATGACAAGATTACCAAAGGTATGCCGATAAAAGCAGAAAAAGTTATAATATTAGAAAACAATTAACTTGACTATAAGATTGAAACGCTATGAGACTGAAAGCAGATTTTCAAAACACGAATACAAAGAGACAGCTCTGTTCTTCTCACATCAACCCAATCACCATAAATAGCTTGCATTCTCTGAGGAATCTCCTTTGGGGTGACACCTTCTGCTATCAAGAATTCAATGACTGCACGTTGCTTAAGTCGCATTGACCGACCATCTCCACAGGGTTCCATACTTTGCACTTTAACAACACAACCATTCAATGCTAAGGCCTCTCACCAACTGGCACTGTAGAGGAGAGTCAACTGAACAAGCCAGTACCTGCTGCATACCAGTCCTGCCATACATTTTGAGTTATGAAGGTGGAGGTGTCAGCTCACCACAGCCGCTCCTGAATGAACACACGAGACTCTCTGTGATATCACCAGAAACTTTTACTGCAGGAAACATGAACATCAAAAAAGCCAAGAATGGGAGGCTCCGGCCAACCATCCTTTATATACCCTCCCCCTCATTTGAAAAGTCTCTTCCCGCTCAGCAAAACCCCGCGCAAATTCCCCGCCAAGTCCAGCAGCCGTTTCTTCTCCGAGTCCTGAGCCGCAGGTGTCTTATCAATGTCAGTGACCCTGAAACTCAGAGCCACATCCAGGCTCTAGTAGCAGGGTTCTGACATGGCGTCCTCCTCCCCTTCGTCCTGGAAGGAAAAGATTAAATACAACTATTGTTCTCCGCTGTCCAGAGTTCCTTTATACTTTTTTAACAGGCTGCAATGGAATACCGGGTGTACCTTTCCTAGGTCCTTGGGTAGCCTCAGCTCATAGGTCACTTCGTTTATTCTTTTTGCTACCCTGAACGGCCCTATATAGCGTGGAGCCAATTTTTTAGATGGGAACCCCAATTTCAGGTTTTTTGTGCTCAGCCAAACCAGATCCCCTTCGCCCAATTTGTCCCCCTCTCGGTGCCTACGATCTGCAAAGAGCTTGTACTTCTTTTGTGTTTCCCGCAATGCCTCCACCACGGTCTGCCACCCTTGCTTAATTTTGGCCGGCCATTCCTTGTCGGTCTGGCCCTCTCCTTCCTTCCACTCGGGTAGCCGGGGGAAAGGTGCCACCTCCTGTCCGTATACTATTTCGAATGGGGCACGACCTGTGGCCGAATGTACGGCCCCGTTAAAAGCCATCTCAGCAAACGGTAGAAGGTCCGCCCAATCATCCTGTCTATAATTGGTGTACATCCTCAAGAATTGGCACAGTGTTTGTTGGGTGCGTTCGACTCCCCCGTTGGTTGCGGGATGAAAAGCCGAGCTCAGGTTCCTTTCTGCTCCTAACAGCTGTAAGAATTTTCCCCAAAATTTTGCAGTAAATTGGACTCCCCGGTTGCTAATTATTTTGTCGGGACACCCATGTAGGCGATATACATGCTTCACATACAAATCAGCAAGTTTTTCAGCTGAGGGGAGTTTTGGCAGGGCCACAAAGTGTGCCTGTTTTGAGAATAGGTCCAATATTGTCCAAATGTATCTGTGGCCTCTGCTGGGGGGTAGTTCGCCTACAAAATCCATGGCCACGCATTCCCATGGCCTCATGGGCTCCACCACCTTCTGCAATAGCCCCTGGGGCTTCCCCGGTGGTGTTTTTCCCTCTGCACATACTTCACACTGCGTGACGTACCCCCTGGCGTCTTTCCTCATTCCTGGCCACCAGCATTGTTTGGCCAACAGTTTAATAGTCCTGGTGGGGCCTAGATGACCCGCACCCTTGTTATCGTGGCACTTCCTTAACATTTCTCGTCTTAAACATTCAGGAATATACAATTTCTTATTTACAAACACCAAATCCCCACACAATTCTCCCTTTTCTTTGTTAGTTTGTAACCATTTGTCCATTCCATACGCTCGCTTCAACTCTTCCTCCCATATTTCTCCTCCCCCCGTGGAAATGGCAGTACGTTTGTTTTCTTTGGCCGCTTGTGCTCGAGTTAGTACTGCCAGGCCCCACTGCTTATCTAGGAACAGGCTCCCTTCAGATTCCTGAATTCCTCCCCCGTGCTGAGGCATCCGAGAGAGAGCGTCAGCGAGTATGTTATGTTTCCCTTGGAAGAATCTGAGTCTGAAATCAAAACGGCTGAAATATTGGGCCCATCTAATTTGCTTCGCTGATAGTTTACGAGGGGATCTTAGATACTGTAAATTTCTATGATCAGTCCACACCTCAAACGGCGTTCCACTTCCTTCCAGAAAGTGTCTCCAGCACTCTAGTGCTTTTAGGATCGCTAAGGCTTCTCTCTCCCAAATCGGCCAGTTTTTTTCTGTATCGCTAAACTTTTTTGACAGATAGCCACATGGCTTCAGGTTCCCCCCCTCGTCTTTCTGCAGCAGAACTGCCCCATATGCCCGGTCTGACGCATCGCAATGTAGTACAAAGGCCTTAGACATATCAGGGTGCTGTAGGATAGGTTCCTCAGTAAAACGCTTTTTAAGGGCTTCGAAAGCTTCCTGGCATTCTATTGTCCATGTCAGTTTGGCCCCTGGGGCCTTCACTTTGGCTGTCTCTCCCCTGCCTTTAGTTTTTAACAAATCCGTTAATGGCAAAGTCCTTGATAAATGTTCTATAGAAGTTTGCGAACCCTAGGAAGGATTGCAGCTGCTTCCGTGTTTTGGGGGCTCCCCACCCCCTCACGTCTTCCACCTTCGCAGGGTCCATCGCCACTCCCTGGGAGGAAATCCTATACCCCAGAAAGTCTATCTGGTCTTTATTGAATTCGCACTTGGCAAGCTTCGCATACAGTTTCGCTTCCCTCAACTTTTGTAGGACTTCCCTGACTAGTTCTACGTGTTGCTCCTTAGTTCGAGACACTATCAATATGTCATCTAAAAAAGTAAAGACTCCCTTGTACAACAATGGATGCAATACTTCGTTGATCAATTGCATGAACGCGGCCCCTCCCCCGCACAAACCGAAGGGGAGCACACGATAATTGAATAATCCAAATGCGCAGGAAAAGGCCGTCTTCCACCTGTCCTCTGGTTTGATCTGCAATTTATGGTAGGCCTCAATTAAGTCCAATTTAGTGAATATCTGTCCTTCCGATAATTGGGCGATCAAGTCCTTCACTAAGGGTAGGGGGTATTTATTTACAGTACTGATTGCATTTAGGCCCCTGTAGTCAATGCAGAGCCTCAGCGTTTGGTCCTTTTTCCGCCTGAACAACACCGGCGCCCCTAGAGGGGAATTTGAAGGCTCTATGAAACCCCTCGCTAGGTTTTTATCAATGTATTTTCTCAGTTCCTCCTTTTCCCTAGCTGACATCGGGTATATTTTTGCCTTGGGAAGCTCTGCTCCTGGGACTAGCTCTATTTTCACTTCAACTCTCCGCTTCGGTGGGAAATTGTCTGCTTCCTTCTCATCAAACACGTCCACAAAATCCCGATACTCTGGGGGTAATTTATCTGCCAGTTCTGCTATTCTGATAGAGTCTTCCTCCCCCCTTTTCCCTGGCTCCCTCTCAACTTCCTGGCTCCCTTCTTCCAAATCCATCCTGAAGATCATGCTCTTATCCTCCCAGTTGATTTGCGGGTTGGCCTGCCCCAGCCACGGCATGCCTAGTATAACATTATAGCTGGCTATTTGTGATATCACAAATGACACCTTTCCTTCCCAACTCCCTATCTTACACTTTACATCTTCGGCACTGTACTTAGCTAACGATCCCGATGCTGTGGATCCGTCCAACTGCGAAAAAGCTATTGGGGATTCTAGGTTCGTTCTTTCGCATCCCAATCCCTCGGCTAATTCAGGGGAGATGATGTTCCTGGAACATCCACAATCCACAAATGCTTTGCAGGTTGCTCGTTTGCTGCCATTTTCAAGCTGAATGGGGACCACTATCATAGCTTTGTCCTGACTTACCAACCCCCCCGAGTGGTGCCTCATCGTTGGTTCTTCCTCGGCGCGTTTTCCTGCCACGGCTCTTGGTTTGGGCTGGCCTCCGCCTTCCCCTTTCCTCTGCCAGCACTCGGCAGCCCTGTGGCCCAACCGGCCGCACACGAAGCAGCCACTCCTGCTGGCGCTCACGTTCCCTGTCGGCTCCGTTCTCCTCCCGGCTGGGGTTGATCCCTCCTTCCGGCTCCCCTCTTTTATCTGCGGCCGCTGCTGTAGCCCTCCTCGGTGCCTCCTCGCCTGGGCCAGCGATGTCTCGACGCGCCCCGCCAGCTGAATCCATCCGCGCAGTGTGTCAGGCTCATCACGATGCACCGCCCAGGAGAGGATCTCCCGCCTGAGACCCTCTTTGAAGAGTTCTATCTTTGTTACTGCAGACCATTCCGGCACCTTTTCGGCGAGGCATTGGAACTCCTCCGCATACTCCGATACCGACCTCTGCCCCTGGGAGACGGTCTTCAACTTCTCCCTCGCCCGGATCTGCTCCAGTGGATCTCGGAAACGGGTCTCCAGGGCCCCCATAAAGCGTCGGATTGACCCCAGACATGGGTCGCGCCGCGCGTGCAGCTGAACGTACCAGCTGGCCGCTCCCCTCTTCAACACTGCACCAATGGCCCGTATCCGGCTGGATTCCGTTCTAAAAGTGTGAGCATTGTCCTCCATATAGCCCCTCACCGTGGTCAGGAAAAAATCCAGTTCAGAGGACTCTCCCCCAAACTCGATCCTTAGTTCCTCTCGTCTCGGTAGGGGTCCCTGTGGTGGCAATCCCCAATTCTCCGCCCGTCGCAAACCCCCTTGCGGACCAGTGGGCCCCGCTGCTGCTTCTCTTGGCCCTGTGCCACGCCCGGCATTCGCCAGGGGCACCAGGGTCTCAGCTGGGAGCGTAGCTGGGATTCTCGGAGGCTTTTCCCCTTCGTCGTCACTCTCCTCCACCCGCGTCAGGCTTGTTTGGGTCTTGGGCCTGGCGCCGGGCTCCTTTCGCATTCGGTGCTGGGAGGTCTGCAAAGCCCTGGCTGCTTCCCACGCTCACGTCCCACATTGAGCCAGCCCGAAGTTCCCTTCCTCTCTCTGGCTCCGCCAAAAACGCCAGGCGCTCCATCGCCCTCGACATCACTGCCAGGGTGGTCTCCATCGCCGACATCCTCTCCTCCAGAAACACCATCCTTTGTGGGCCTGGGGAAGGTGAACCTTCCTCTCCTCCGGTGCTGTCTCCCCGCACCACTCCACGCCTCTGGGTTACCCCATTTGGCTGGGCATAAGCGGTGGATGACGCCAGGGCCGCCAGCTGGTGGAACTCAGCGTCCGGCTCGGGAGTGGCCCTTTCCGACCTTCCTCCTCCTGCGCCCAAGAGCTCTTCATCCTCCACTTGCATGTTACACCTCACCGCTACAGCGGGATGGTGTCCGTATTCTTGGCTTAGTGTCAGCTCACCACAGCCGCTCCTGAATGAACACACGAGACTCTCTGTGATATCACCAGAAACTTTTACTGCAGGAAACATGAACATCAAAAAAGCCAAGAATGGGAGGCTCCGGCCAACCATCCTTTATATACCCTCCCCCTCATTTGAAAAGTCTCTTCCCGCTCAGCAAAACCCCGCGCAAATTCCCCGCCAAGTCCAGCAGCCGTTTCTTCTCCGAGTCCTGAGCCGCAGGTGTCTTATCAATGTCAGTGACCCTGAAACTCAGAGCCACATCCAGGCTCTAGTAGCAGGGTTCTGACATGGAGGCATTACTTTTCATTCAACCCTCGTATTTCCATGCATTTTTTTATTTTATTGGAGCTGGAAAAAGGATCATCACACCTTCTGTCAGGCTTTTCAGCCAACGTGCCCAGCCTTTTTATGCAACGGGAGACACTGTTCATATGAATTGGCCAATTGTGCGAAATGGCCCTAGCCATGAGTGCTTGAGCGAGGCATCTTAGCGACTTGTCTCCCCCTTTCCCTCTCTAATGCGGGTTTGATTAATCTGAATTGCGCGAGGCAGCTCCCTTTAATTAAAAATAAACTGATCACATCTGAGGACCGGGAGAGCTGGCATCAGGATAGATGGAAACACTCTTGCAGCAGATATTACAAGCGACAAACGCCTGCCTGGAAGAAGAAGAAGAAGAAAGTCAGATTTTCAATCGACCATCAGTCCTGAATATATATGCTTAATTCCTAGCTTGAAAGTGTTAGTTACTCTTTAATTGTGCAGTACTTACTTTGAAAATAGTTGTTCTACTCCAGAAACTTCATTTTTGCAGCTGCCACAGAGTATGTTGAATTGGTTGGGACTTTCTGAAATATTCATTGAAAAACTATAGCAAAATGTGGTGCAGAATGTCCTGCAAAAACAAAGTTTTTGCTGTTTAATAAACTTTTTCCGGTTTTATGATAGAACCAGTTAGGAAATTACATTTACCACCCAGGAACAAAAATTGTGTTTTTCATGATGTTATTGCTTTGATCTCAATTCGTCCTTTTTATTATTACTTGACTATTCAATCTGCTGAATTTTAGCAGAACTTTTGGAGAGGAATCAGAATCTAAAATGACCTTAACAGATTAGAGATAAGCCAAGACTAACACAATGAATTTCAACAGAACAAAGACACGGTACTTAACTTTGGAAATCAAAATGTAATGCCCAAATACAGGAGGGTTAACACTTGGCTTGAAAATGGTCCATATGAAAGGAATCTAGGAGTCTTAGTAGAGCACAAGCTGAACATAAGTCAACAGCATGATGTGGCAGCTAAAAAGGCCAATGAGATTCTAGGCTGCAACAATAGAAGTATAGTATTGAGATCAAGGGAAGTCATATAGTCCAACTCGATGCTGCCTCAGAGTGTTGTGGAGTCTCTTTTTTTGAAAGTTTTAAAACTTATGTTGGATGGCCATCTATCAAGGGTGCTTCAATTGTGATTTTCCTGTATGGCAGAAGTGGGTTGGGCTGGATGGTCCTTGTGGTCTCTTCCAGTACTATGATTCTGTGATTCTAGAGTGTGTTAATTTTAATTGATGACCTTACTATATTTGGGCTGATCTCCTGTTGGTTAGTTGCCACTAAATTAGATCTATTCATTCCACTATTGAGGAGTGAGTCAACATGCAGATAAATCTCATGGACCTATTTGAGTCAAGACTAACAATAGGCCTTAGAGTGGTGTGTTTTGTCAGGGTGGATTTTAAAAACATCAGCTTCGTAGCACCCTGATTTATTGCCTCTCACCAATTCCTCCTCGGTCAGACTGCTTGCCCGTCCGGAGAAGCAGTACCGACAAACGACACCTCAGTCGCAAGTCAGCTGAAGGCAGCGGTTCTAAGGCTTTATTCCAAATATATACAAAGGTATTTACAAGATACAAAGTCCATCGCTCGTTGCAGACATGATTTCTCCTTGCCGTTCAGCGAAGCACACACACACTACTGATAAGAGTACATTCCACAGCAAAATGACGAACGTCCTGTCAGACCGGAAGTCACGACCTATTGGCTGCAGCAGGCTGACACTCAAACTGGCTTGCTGTTAACAGTTTAGTTGCTGGAACACATGTCTGGTATACACAGTTACAAACAGTAAAAACACTTGATTCATCATTTCATCCTTACACCCAAAATAAACCAACATGTTTCTGTGTTTGGTTGATCAATGGCTACCTTGGAGACTGATGGAGGGACAGATATAAAATCCATTCTTGAACACGATCAAAGCTAGGATTACTGCCAGTGTTTCTACAGGTTAAGTATCCTTATTTTCTGGAATACAATCCAATTTTTCCACTTTGCTGGCTGTTATAATGACATCTTTGCTTTCTGATGGTTCAATATAGACAAATGTTATTCCATGCATGAAATCATTAAATACATTGGATAGAATTATCATAATAAATTGTGGAAAGTTCTTGATGGTATGGGGAGACCACGTCACCTTGTCTGTCTCCTGAGGAATCTGTATAACGACCAAGTAGCAAAGGTCAGAACAGACCACAGAACAACAGACTGGTTCAAAATTGGTAAAAGAGTATGGCAGGGCTGTATCCTCTCACCCGACCTATTCAACTTGTATTCAACAGTTAAGAGGTGTTAACTGTCATGTGTATTACATCATGCAACGTGTGGGGCTTGATGAATCCAAGGCTGGAATTAAAATTGCTGGAAGAAACATTAACAACCTTAGATACGCAGATGATGGTTGAAAGTGAGGAGGAGCTGAGGAGCCTTATCACCAAGGTGAAAGAAGAAAGTGCAAAAGCTGGATTGCAGTTAAACATCAAGAAAACCAAGATGATGACAACTAGACAGATTGATAACTGGAAAATAGAGGGGGGAAACGTGGAGGCAATGGCAGACTTTGTATTTCTGGGCACAAAGATTATTGCAGACGCAGCAAGGAAATCAGAAGATTTCTCCTTCTTGGGAGGAGAGCAATGACCAACCTCGATAAAATAGTGAAGAGTAGAGACATCACACTGGCAACGAAGCAATGGTATTCCCTGTAGTAACCTATGGATCTGAGAGCTGGACCATAAGGAAGGCTGAGCAAAGGAAGAGAGATGCTTTGGAACTGTGGAAAATCCTGAGAGTGCCTTGGACTGCAAGAAGATCCAACCAGTCCATCATCCAGGAAATAATGGCCGACTGCTCACTGGAAGGAAGGATATTAGAGACAAAGATGAAGTATTTTGGCCACATCATGAGAAGACAGGAAAGCTTGGAGAAGATGCTGGGGAAAATGGAAGGGAAAAGGAAGAGAGGCCAACCAAGGGCAAGATGGATGGACGGTATCCTTGAAGTGACTGGCTTGACCTTGAAGGATCTGGGGGAGGTGACAGCTGACAGGGAGTGCTGGCGTGGACTGGTCCATGAGGTCACGAAGAGTCAGAAGCAACTGAACAAATAAACAACAACATAGAATTACCTTTTGAGTATGTCTATAACAGGCACTTTTAGAAGTAACATCATGTTACATATTGCACCCTTACTTGTTATGTGTAACTTCCATGCTCTGCTCCGGTGCTTTGGAGAAGAGTGCAAAGCTGTCAAGGAGGAAAATAAACCTCTTATCTCAAGTTTCATACCTGAAATGAAAGGAGAAATAAGTTATGAAGGGTTGGAGCTACTATTGATTATTTGGGAGCATCAAGATGCTTTGAAGTCTCTTCCAATGAAGTTTTTCAGGCACTGAAAGGAGCCACTACAGACCGCTGTCATGGGCAATCTTGAAAACACAACCGTTCTTTCTGGGGGAAATTCATATTTAATATCAAGGCCTTGATAGACGGGGTTGTGTTTGTTATTTTCAAACAACTTGCAGGCAAAATTAGTACTGAAGCACTTTAACACCAAAGTCAATCACCTTTCCTTCATTGTTTAGAGCTGAGAAGAGAGCTGCAATCACAAAAGCAAATGGACTTTGATTTCTCTCCAAAATCTATACTTTTGTAAGAAAATTTGACCAGAAGATGCAGTAAAAGGAAAGGTAAGAGAGGCAAATTTGGGGAGGAAGAATAAGAATGAAATTGCAGTTTTAATTTCATAGAATATGGAAATGATTAGATAAAAATAACAAGTTTATAACTACATCCTATAGGTTGGGAAAAGTACTTTTTGTAATGCAGCAGCCAAAATACAACAACAAGTATGACAACTTCTCATGTTGGATGGAGGATTTTGGATATCATATTCAAAAATAACCTTTCCAAGTCCTATTTCCAGTATAGTACAACACTCACAGCCTTGGAGGATAGGTTCCTTGCAATAGAAACAGGAAACTGTGGATAATAACAAATCCTATTGAGATGGGTTTGCTATTATCCACAGTTTCCTATATGACACAGCTTGTGCTTTGCCATATTCACCTGCTTTGTGCTATGTTGTGAGTGGCAACTACAAGGTCAATGGAAGAACATAGGCCAGCAGTTTGAAATAAGATCTTTAAAATCACCTTTTTAGAATCTAGAAAAAAACAGAGAAGAATGGATTTTAATGCTATAAAGGTTTTCCCCTGACATTAAGTCTAGTCATGTCCAGCCCTGAGGGTTGGTGCTCATTTCCATTTCTAAGCCGAAGAGCCAGCGTTGTCTATAGACGTCTCCAAGGTCATGTGGCTGGCATGACCTTCCCGGCAGAGCAGTACCTACTGATCTACTAACGTTTGCATGTTTTCGAACTGCTAGGTTGACAGAAGCTGTGGCTAACAGCAGGAGTTCACCTCACCTCCAGATTCAAACTGTTGACCTTTCAGTCAGCAAGTTCAGCAGCTCAGTGGTTTAACCCGCTGTGCCACCGGGGGAACCTATAATAGTAACTCCCTATTTGGGGTGACCATAGGACTTTTTTCCTGCAAGAGAGAAGATTGAGCTGCTCTGAGCAGGAAAGAATCATACAAATTTTGGAGAGTTCCTTTTAAATATTGATTATCATCAATATTTCCTCTTGTTGGAAAAAAAGCAACAACATTGGAGTTTTGTTTGATATGCTAGCCAAGGTCTCCTACTAAACAAAAATGCATCTGCTGAGAGAACAGGCCCATCCAACCCAAATTCCTCAAAATAGATTTTAGTGCGTCTGCCCTGTGTTCAGAGAGGGAAAAGTTAACTCGCCAGTGGGTTTTTTTCTCCGCTCCTAGATAGCTGTTGTTATCAAGCCACCTTTCAGAAATTAAATGGCGCTTAAAATTAGCTTTTCAAAGGGCTTTCTTTGTTGTTAAAGATTTTGCAATAATCACGGATTTAAGCCCCCAGTTGCTGGGCGGTTTTTTTCTTGTTTTGTTTTTTTCTTTTTGTTTCCACAAGGACAAACAGCCCTTTGCAAGCTGTGCAATTATATAGTACATAATGCCTAATTACCCCCAACAATGACCCGCTTCCTTGCAATGTGGAAAAATCAAAGAGTTTCCAAAATAACACATTGTTCAAAGCAAAAAAAACGGTAAAAAGGAGGAGGGAGGGCTGCGGTATCCGGCATCAGTGCAGAGAGAGATCTCGCTCGTCCATTTGCCACAGTCAATTGAGACTTTTGAGGTTCTTCTGAAACAATGGGATGGGAAGCCAGTAATGTTTGGAGGACAAGTGGAAGAGGAAATGTAAATTGTTCTGCGTTGTAGCTACAGGCCACCTTCCACTGTCCTCAAAGCTGCTCCTTCCTTAAAGATGTATCTATACTGCGGAATTAATACAGTTTGACACCATTTTAACTGCTGTGGGTCAATGCTATGGCATCTTGAAAGTTGAACAAGACCTTCAACTTTTACTGCCAAAGAATAGAGTCCAACAACATCTGGAAGGCCAAATGATTCCCAATGTGTAATTGATTGTCATAATCAATGGATACATTTTTTGATGGTGAGTCAACTCTTGTCTACGACTGGGTCTACAGTACCAAATAATGGAGCTTGAACTGTACTATATGATCAGTGTAATCCATATAATGCAGTTTGAACCACATTGAACTGCATTACATGGGTCTAGACCAGTGGTTCACAACCTTTGGACCTCCAGGTATTTTGGACTAACCTGGCTGGGATTTCTAGGAGGTGAAGTATAAAACACCTGGAGGCCCAAAGGTTGCGAACCACTGACCTTATAATCAGTTCAAACTGCATCATTTGACAGTGTAGATCCAGCCCATTGAGGCTGGATCTTCACTGCCATATAATCCAGATTCCGAAACCACATTATCTCCTTTGAATTAGATTATATGAATCGACATAGCCATATAATCCAGTTCAAAGCAGATAATCTGGATTCAGATTATATGGCAGTATAGATGAGGCCTGAGTCAATGGGTCAATGGGTCAACTCTAGTTGTATCTACCGACATGACTGAAGTCATGGTGCTTGAATGCTTTGAGTGAGGTCTCTGTGTATATATTAAATTAGGATACTTTAAAAAATACCCAGAAAGAAAGGACAACAGTCCTTCAATATTTATGAAGCTCCTTCTGCCTATAATTAAAAGCAGGTGCAATTATCACCAGCACCGCCATTCATTAACCTCAAGAATTCAGTAACTAATAAGCAAGAAGGTTATTTATTCATTAAAGGTATAGAACAGTTTTGCTTCTCCCACCTTCAAAATGGAAGGCAAGGAAGTCTTTCTTCAGAGAGGGAGAGGCAATACGGATGGGCAACTGGCTTCTCTCCCACAAATTATTAGCCTCACATTTCCAGGACATATTCTATCAGTGTCGTTCAAAGAATGTATTTCTCCATGGCAGAATAGAGTTCTGATCGTCTCCTCCAACTTGATGAATCTGTGATGGGCACCAATAGACTACCATGGTCCCTACTTTTCTGATAAAGAAGATGCAACTACAAGAGTTGAATGAAAAGTAAGGCCTCCACCTTCATAAATTCTCAACAGATGGCAGTACTGGTCTGCGGCAGGTACTGGCTTGTTCAATAGACTGAGACTCTCCTCTAGAGTTATTTATTTTATTTATTTACAGCATTTATATTCCACCCTTCTCACCCCGAAGGGGACTCAGGGCGGATCACATTACACATATAGGCAAACATTCAATGCCTTTTAACATAGTACAAAGACAAGACAAACATATGCTCCAAGTGGGCCTCGAACTCATGACCTCCTGGTCAGAGTGATTCATTGCAGTGATTCATTGCAGCTGCTCTCCAGCCTGCGCCACAGCCCGAGCCCATTTGGCGGGAAGCCTTAGCATTGAACGGTTGCGTTGTTAAAGTGCGAAGTATGAAACCCTGCACAGACAGTCGATCAATGTGATTTAAGCAACGTGCAGTCATTGAATTCTTGACAGCAGAAGGTGTCACCCCAAAGGAGATTCATCAGAGAATGCAAGTTGTTTATGGTGATTGTGTTGATGTGAGTACTGTGCGTTGCTGGGAGAGTAAGTTTAAAGATGTTGAGATGGGAACATCTGACTTGCGTGACAAACAAAGAGTTGGACGTCCTGTGACAGCAACCACCAAGTTTCACAGCAAAAGGTTGACAGGTTGATTCAGGACAATCATTATATCACTCAGAGAGAAATTTCAAGCATAATCAGCATTTCACAAGAACGTGTGGGTCACATTATTGCTTTGCTTGGCTATCGGAAGATCTGTGCACGATGGGTCCTTTGAGACGCCGGTTGCAGAAACAGAGTGTCGACTTCTTCTGTGGCGGCTTCAGAAAACTTGTTCATCATTGGCAGAAATGTATCCAATTGTCTGGTGATTGTGTGGAAAAGTGACTAATGGTAGTTAAAGAGCACATTTGAAGGTGGAGGCATTACTTTTCATTCAACCCTCATATCTTTACCATTTGCTTTCCCAGTCCTTCTCCCTCCCAGCCAATCCCACCATGGATCTCAGGTCCGCAGTTTGGGGGTCCTCCTGGACTCAGCGTTGACACTTGAGGCGCAGGTGTCGGCGGTGGCCGGTAGGGCTTTCGCACAACTCAAACATGTGCGCCAACTGCGCCCATACCTCGTGAAGTCTGACTTGACCATGGTGGTCCATGCCTTAGTTACCTCTAGACTGGACTACTGTAATGCGCTCCTCGTGGGGCTTCCCTTGAAGACGGCCCGGAAACTACAATTGGTCCAGCAATCGGCTGCCAGATGAATAACGGGGGCGAGCTACAGGGAAAGATCTACTCCCTTGTTCAGGGAGCTCCACTGGCTGCCGTTTATTTTCCGGTCCCAATTCAAGGTGCAGACCATCACCTATAAAGCCCTAAACAGTTTGGGACCCACCTACCTTCGTGACCATATCTCCCATCATAAACCTGCCCGATCCCTTCGATCATCAGGGGAGGCTCTCCTGTCGCCACTGCCGATATCTCAGGCCCGCCTTATGGGAACAAGGGAGAGGGCCTTCTCTGCTGTGGCCCCCCGATTGTGGAACTCACTGCCCATTGAGATTAGGCAAGCCCCCACATTAGTAGCCTTTAAGAAAGACCTGAAAACATGGCTCTTCCGTTGTGCTTTTGGAGAGTAATTACTACATACATCTTCTCTGTTGCTCTCTTCCAATATCTATCCTCTAGACTGCACCACTTTCTTTGACCCTGTTCTCTGTGATTTTATTCTTATGTCTTTCTCACCCCGAGTTTTAACTTAATGTTCATGTGGCCCGCCCTTGTTTTTATTGTTTTCTTGATTTTGCATTGTAATGGATATTATTATTTATTGTATTGTTCACTGTGTTGTGATGTGTTGTTCTTTTTATATTCTGTTATATTGTATTGTTCTGGGTATGGCCCCATGTAAGCCGCCCCGAGTCCCCGTTGGGGAGATGGTGGCGGGGTATAAATAAAATTTTATTATTATTATTATTATCCTAGCCAGCTTCTAGGACGGAGTGGGAAGTCTAGTGTTTCACTTAGGTCCATGATCAAAGTTATACTTAATGCTGAAATGGAGGACTGAGGACTTTCATATTAATCCAAAAAAAGGATTAATCTCTTGAAGCTGTAAACATATTTCCAATTGCAAAGAAGAGAAGTGGGTTATGAGCCCAATTTGTTTCTACTAGACTATTTTAAACACACATGTCCTTCTACTGATGATTTTAGGAATGTCGCCACCTCCTTTCTTTTCCTTTGAAAACTAATTAGGTAATTCAAAAATCCAGAAAGGAACCAAGAAGGGAATTTGGCAAGATGACAGTGTAAATTATTTACAAATTATGTTAATGGTTGCTTGTTTCACGTAACACACCAAATGCAAGTGGATTGCTCAGATGTGGGGAGAAAGCTTCACCCTCATAGTCAATCTTGTCTGTAATTGTAATGGCTCTGCCTCCATCTGGCTTGCATCGCAAAAGCCTGGGTGTAAAGTGTCTCAAAACCAGGAAACTCTTCAACAGAAATGTTCCAATTGAGTTAATGAAACACAGAAAGAGAGGAGCAAGTATCTGCTGAGGGCCCTTCAGAAACATCTTGGTTGCTCCCCTGACAGTTCAGCAGATGCTGCTCAAGAGCATCTCATTCTTAACAACTCCATCGGAACCCTGTCTTTGACTTATGAAAGATATCCAATGTTTCACAGAAATTCTTCCATGACATGAACAGTATATATAGAGCATAATAATAATGCTAATGCTAATAATAATGCTAATGCTAATAATAATAATAATAATAATAATAATAATAATAATAATAATAATATCATCCAAAAATACATCACACAGTCCTAAACACTTGGGAAGTGTTCGACTTGTGATTTTGTGATATGAAATCCAGCATATCTATCTCGTTTTCTATGTCATACTATGTCTTTGTGTCAATAATAATAATAACAAATTATTAAATAATTATTATTTATTATAATGTATTAAAAGACTACCCTATTCACATATGCATGCATTATTCGCCGATATATCACATAGCCCTAGATATACCCTGTTTCCCTGAAAATAAGACATCCCAAGAAAATAAGACCTAGTAGAGGTTTTGCTGAATTGCTAAATATAAGGCCTCCCCCAAAAGTAAGACCTAGTAAAGTTTTTGTTTGGAAGCATGCAGGATCGGTAAATGTACATACCATAGATTGTTGTACATGGAAATAAAGGTAGTAACAAGAAATAATAATAATAATATAATAACTTTATTCTTGTATCCCATCTCCATCTCCCAGAAGGGACTCAGGGCAGCTTACACAGGGATAAGCCTAACAACAACATAAATTTACATACGAACAGAAATTTTAAACAGTAATTTTAAAACAGTATAGCAATAAAATATAAGATAGAAATTCTTGAAAGGATTTAGTTTGGTTATGCTGTTTTGTGATGACAACTACTGTACAGTAGATAACAAATTTTCATTTTTAAAAATTCAACCATAAATATGAATTCGTCTTTGTGGAAAAATAAGACATCCCCTGAAAATAAGACCTAGTGCATCTTTGGGAGCAAAAATTAATATAACACACTGTCTTATTTTCGGGGAAACAGGGTACTTGGAAGTGTCCAATGTGTGATCCAATACAACAGCCAGCATAGTGATCTTGTTAGCTGTGTACTAATTTTGTTGTGTATCAAATAATAATTTCACTTCTTACCCACCTCTCCTCGTGGCTCGAGGTGGGTTACAACATAGCTAAAACACATAACACTATGTAGCACAATTTTTTCTCCTAGGTTATCAATGTCATTTCCTAATTGGTTCTATTATTTTTTAAAAGCATCAGAGTTAATATACAACTCTTTCTGCGATCCTTTCCCTTCTGTCTGTAGAGAAGACTGGGTTTAATGCTTCATTAAAACTGTATCTACTCTAGAGGAGAGAGGAACTGCAGGCGCTCGCACTCTCTCCCTGCAGCAGGTAGTTTTCTACAGCATTTTAAAGAGTCTTCCCTGTTTCCCAGGGAAGGAAGAGGGATCGACCTAGAGTTCATTACCCTGTGCTTCTTTTAAAAAGCCCTCTCTTCTCTCTTGATTTGGAGGCTCTGAGGTGCTGCTTTTTTTCCACTCACACTTTCCCTTCTAGCAGCTGCCTCCTTCCCTGCACTCCACCTGCAAATGAAAACAGCCGGTTTTCAACAGTCCCTGTTCTGTTGAGGTGGTAAAAAAAAAATGGCTGCAGAGCCCATGCTGTTATGGGCTTCTGAACCAACTGAACAAGCCAAAAGCAAACTTCCACAACCAATCTGTGCACAAGCCTACAACAATTGATTCCTATATCTACACTGCAAAATTATAGCAGTTTGATATTATTTATTTTATTTATTTACATCATTTATATACCGCCGACTTCCGCTAGGGGACCCAAAATGGTTTACAGCATAATATACAACAAAGAACATAGTGTTAAAAATGGTCAAACCCATAAGGGTAAAGGTTTCCCCTGACGTTAAATCCAGTTTTGACTGACTCTGGGGGTTGGTGCTCATCTCCATTTCTAAGCTGAAGAGCCAGCGTTGTCCATAGACATCCCCAAGGTCATGTGGCCATCATGACTGCATGGAGTGCCATTACCTTCCCGCTGGAGCGGTACCTATTGATCTACTCACATTTGCATGTTTTTGAACTGCTAGGTTGGCAGGAGCTGGGGCTAACAGCAGGTGCTCATTCTGCTCCTGGGATTTGAACCTGGGACCTTTTGGTCCGCAAGTTCAGCAGCTCAGTGCTTTAACACACTGTGCCACCAGGGGCCCCAGGTCAAACCCATAGCATTTTAAAAATCCAAGTAAAAACAGATTAAACAGTTATGGCCCAATCTACTTGTCCGAACATATGAGCCAGCAAGATCCCTAAGATCATCTGGAGAGGCCCTGCTCCCGGTCCCACCATTCTGGTGGGAACGAGGGACGGGGCCTTCTCGGTGGTGGCTCCCCGGCTGTGGAACACCCTCCCCAGACATATTTGACAAGTCCCAACCCTTTAGGGCTTCAGAAGAGCCCTAAAAACATGGCTATGTACCCAGGCTTTTAAGGAATACATGACAAAGACGATATGGACTGACTTATGGATATAGCATGAGGATTTTTTGGACGGACAGGTCTGATCATTTTTTTTAATTTGTAATTTTATATTGTACGTAATAGTTTTAATTGATTTTATGTATTGTTTGATATCGATTTTGTGCAGGCATCGAATTGTTGCCATTGTTGTAAACCGCTCTGAGTCCCTTCGGGTGAGAAGGGTGGGATATAAATGCTGGAAATAAATAAATAAATAAATAAATAAAACAAAACATCTCAAGTCAAGCAGTTAAAATCACACAATCCGAAAGCGTTGATCCAGGCCAGTCCAATGTCAATTCTTCATTGCACTTATGGTTCAATGTCTCTTATTGCTGTTGAGTAAAGGCTTGGTCCCACAACCAGGTTTTTAGTTTCTTCCTAAAGAAAGTCATATGTTATTTGAATGATTATATTCCTTCTGTTTATGTGATCGTTTTAGTCAATTGTTATGTTTTGTTTTTGTTTTTAACTCTTATAGCATTTTATAGTGTTTTCAGTGTTTTATTGTACAATGTTTTATGCTGATTTTATATTGGAAACCGCCCTGAGTCCCTTTCGAGAGAGAGGGCGGTATACAAATAAACTTTTACTTACTTACTTACTTACTTACTTACTTCCTAAAAGACCATGAGGGAGGGCACGGATCTGATGTCACTGGGGAGGGAGTTCCACAGCCTGGGGAGGAGCCACCACTGAGAAGGCCCTGTCTCCCATTCCCGCCAATCGTGCCTGCGAAAGAGGCAGGATCGAGAGCAGAGCCTCCCCAGATGATCTTAGATTCCGGGCCTTTATGGCCATGGTTCCTTGCTGTTTGTCCTTTTGTGAGATATTTATCCTTCTGTGACATACAGCTTTGGAACCACAAAAAAATCTACAAACCCCAAGGTTCCATAGAATGGAGCCATAGCAGTTAAAGTGGTATCAAACTACATGAATTTTACAATATAGATGCACCCCATAAGAGAGTTTCTGGCTAAAGCCTATAAACTTGCGACAATTCCCAAGTATGTCAAGATGCATCTCCAGAAACCGCTATTGTCTGGAAACCAAGTGTGAAGTGAGGTCGAGCGTCAAACCACATCGTGAAAACCTCTGTGAACTACACATGTTTCTTTGCCATTTCAAATCCATATCCTTTTATGTCCCTGTTTTGTTTTCTGGAAAAAAGGTAGGAATGGAAACTGAACGAAAGACAAATAATTCATAGCATCGTTCCCTTCAGACACTTGAGCATCTAATAACACTGAAATGTAACAAGTGGAGAAGGGAAGCAACATTAAACTGTTTATGGAGAGAGAGAGAATAAAACAAAATGCAGCAAGCACTGGAAGGCCAGTTTTGAACCTCATTCCTTTCTTTAATATTCCTTTAAGCAGCAGATAACAAAGACAATGGCCAAGGATGGTGGAAGTTATAGTCCGTGTATTAATGGCACATCACCATGGGGCACAGCAGCCACTATCTGTAACTGCTGCAAATGCCTCTTTCTTTACCGCTGGCTCTTTTATTGCAAGGGACGGTTGGGACTACTTTGCCGGCATTGAGCCTGAACATCTCCAAGTGAGAGACTCTCACTCGAGACCTTGCCTAAAAGCCTCTCCATCTTTATAAGCCTTTCACATGATGTCGAAAGAAAGAGAGAGCGAGTGAGTGAGTGAAAGAAAGAAAAAAGCAAGGAGTTTTGTAACCATCCCCCCTGCTATTCTCCTTACATAACATCGCTTCTCCCATTTGTAGGCACAATTAATTTAATGTTGCAAAGAGCATAACAGCCTTCTTACAATCAGCACCCGTCGAGGGAGAGCATTTTCTCCGTGGTCCCTGCTGACTTGATGAATATGGAACAGCGTCTCCCTTAAGGCCACAGAGACACACTCACATCATTGTGTAACATCAAGACTTATAATTGTCTGAAGCAATGGGCATAATGGGAGCTAGTTTCTTCTGTGTCATTCATTGGCTGGCACTCACTGGGGACATAAAAGTACATAAGTTTCTCTGTGGACCTTATCCCATGTAGTAGAGTGGGAGTTACCAACATGCAATCATTGTGTTGAATCTTGTAGTGTTGCAAATCACAATATTCCATTATTAATTACTGATCTGTATTGCCCAAGGCACTGTATAAGTGCAGTTTGTAAGCCACCTTGAGTCCTCCTCAGGATAGAGAAAGGCAGGATATAAAGATGGTAAATAAATTATCACATGTTGTCTGAATTGGCTGATTAAATTAACGAAAAGGATCAAGTAGCTGGGACTCATAATCATAGAATAGCAGAGTTGGAAGAGACCTCATGGGCCATGTAGTCCAACCCCCTGCCAAGAAGCAGGAAATCGCATTCAAAGCACACCCGACAGATGGCCATCCAGCCTCTGACAAATGTAAGATACTTCACTTAGGCAGAAAAAACGAAATACAAAGATACAGAATGGGGGATGCCTGGCTCAACAGCAATATGTGTGAAAAAGTTATTGGAGTCCTCGTGGACAACAAGTTAAACATGAGCCTAGAATGTGATGCAGCAGCAAAAAAGCCAATGGGATTTTGGCCTGCATCAATAGGAATATAGTGTCTAGATCCAGGGAAGTCGTGTTCCCCCTCTATTCTGCCTTGGTCAGGTCACACCTGGAATACTGCGTCCAATTCTGGGCACCGCAGTTGAAGGGAGATGTTGACAGGCTGGAAAGTGTCCAGAGGAGGGTGACTAAAATGATAAAAGGTCTGGAGAACAAGCCCTATGAGGAGCGACTTAAAGAGCTGGGCATGTTTAGCCTGCAGAAGAGAAGGCTGAGAGGAGACATGATGAGGGCCATGGATCAAGATGTGAGGGGAAGTCATAGGGAGGAGGGAGCAAGCTTGTTTTCTGCTGCCCTGGAGACTAGGATGAGGAACAATGGCTTCAAACTTCAGGAAATGAGATTCCACCTGAACATCAGGAAGAATTTCCTCACTGTGAGGGCTGTTCGGCTGTTCTTTGGAAGCTTTTAAGCAGAGGCTGGATGGTCATCTGTCAGGGGTGCTTTGAATGTGATTTTCCTGCTTCTTAGCAGGGGGTTGGACTGGATGGCCTGTGAGGTCTCTTCCAACTCTATGATTCTATGATTCTTTGATTCTATGATTCTGTGATTCTACCGGGGACTCACTGTTGGTTAGGAGACCACCCACAGGATGGCCTATTTGCCAACGTTATAGATTCAATTCAGTGGGGGTGATTCTGACAGCTCTTATGTGCTTTCGTACTTTTGTAATGGGATATCCTGGTTCCTGAGTCCAGAAGATAACCTCAGACCATCTTCTCCCCCCCCCACCTTTTTTTTTTAACTGTTTATGACGTTGGACTACCAAATTGTGACAGGCACAGACAAAAAAACCACCTGTGTCGTGGGATGGGCCCCGTCACTCTTCATCGCCTCAATTGCTTGTTTTAAAACTGGGAGTGGGATAAGGTCCTATGTGTATCTCTTTTGGAGAGTTTAGCAGAGTTTCTCCAGGTCATGTGGCCGGCATGACTGCATGGAGTGCCATTACCTTCCCGCCGGAGCAGTACCTATTGATCTACTCACATTGGCATGTTTTCGAACTGCTAGGTTGGCAGGGTCTGGGGCTAACAGCGGGCGCTCATTCCGCTCCCGGGATTTGAACCTGGGACCTTTTGGTCCACAAGTTCAACAGCTCAGCTCTTTAACACACTGTGCCACCAAGAGCCCCCATATAAATCTTGCCTTAACGTTATGCATTTCCATGAAATGTAGATAATAGAAATTATAATAGCTGTCAGCAGTAGCAGCACGCTACCAATAATCTATGTCTCTATGGTCCTTCGTGAAATGTCTACGCCAAAAAGAAGACACACATATGATTGCTCTCTTTTCCAAAGTTGTTCTCTTTCTTGAGGTGAGAAATCTAGGCCAGTTGTTGCCCAGGCCGGTTTTTTGAGAACATTTGGCAGTAATACGGCAGTCCCCAAGTTGAGCACATAACAGAAGCCTCCAAGAAACATCCTGACTGTCTGGTAGGCAACCGGAAGTACTTCTGTTAAAGAAGCTTCAATATGAGAACACCAGGCCTGGAGAAATTCTATGAGGTCATAAAGGTCTCCTGATCTTCATAAGAAGTGGTCTATGATGTCACGAATACATCAAGGGAGCAGCCCAAGAGAGAGAGAAATAAAATTCTTACACATATTTACATATTGCTACTCATAAATGACGAACAGTTTGGGAAAGTATGTTGATATCTTACAAAGTATGTTGATATCTTACAAATCATGGTTTTTTTTAAAAAAAATGCTTTCATGAGATACCGTATGTTGTGCTTCTATAGTAAAGGTAAAGGTTTGAACCTGGGATTTGAACCTGGCACCTTTTGGTCCGCAAGTTCAGCAGCTCAGCGTTTTAACACACTGTGCCACCAGCTTATCCTGTGGCTTTGTATGGAAAGCAGGCAAAAGTGAAGATATCTCCTACCTGGCTATGGGGATGTAACCGAATGCTTCTGTGATGCCATCTGCTTGATCGCAAGGCATGGAACGGGAAGGCTTCAGAGGCTCTCCAGTGTGTTGGGACTGGTCTATGGCTCAGTCTAGTGTACACATCAGGGCTGCTTAAACTTTGTCTAGTTACAACCCCTTTTCAGCTGAGAAATGTTTATGTCCTGGGTTCTGAGTGATTGTGTACATCAGTGTTTCTCAACCTGGGGGTCGGGACCCCTGGGGGGGGGGGGTCTCAAGGTTGGTTTCAGAGGGATCACCAAAGACCACCAGAAAACACTATTTCTGATGGTTTTAGGAACGCCACCTATCCTTCTCTTGCTTTTTGGTAACAGGTAGCAAATCCTCCCACCAAAAGTCCTCTTCCTCCTGTGATTAGCTGGCCTCTCAGCTGGAAGAGCTGGTGTGCTCTCCCCCAAATTACTGTCAATTCCTTCCAAATCCCTCCAGTATTTTCTGTTAGTCATGGGGTTTCTGTGTGGGAAGTTTGGCCCAATTCTATCATTGGTGGGGATCAAGGGGCTCTTTGATTGTAGGTGAACTATATATCCCAGCAACTACAACTCCCAAATGTAAAGATCTATTTTTCCCAAACTCCACCAGTGTTCACATTTGGGCATATTGAGCATTTGTGCCAAGTTTGGTCCAAATCCATCATTGTTTGACTCCACAGTGCTGTCTGGATGTAGGTGAATTACAACTCCAAAACTCAAGGTCAATGCCCACTAAACCCTTCCATGCCAAGTTTGGTTCAGTTCGATCATTGGTGGAGTTCAGAATGCTCCTTGATTGTAGGTGAACTATAAATCCCTGCAACTACAACTAACAAATGACAAAATCAACCCCACCCATATTCAAATTTGGGTGTATTGGGTGTGTGTGCCAAATTTAGTCCAGTGAATGAAAATACATCCTGCATGTCGGATATTTACATTACGATTCATCACAGTAACAAAATTACTGTATATACTCGAGTATAAGCCTAGTTTTTTGGCCCTTTTTAAGACTGAAAAAGCCCCCCTTGGCTTATACTCGGGTGAGGGTCCTGGTTGGCTTATATTTTGGTCAGCTTATACTCGAGAATATATGGTACATTTATTATTTTTCTCTATTATTATTGGTATTATTACATTTATTATTTTTCTTTATTATTGTTGCTACTATTACATTTATTTTACTCTATTATTATTATTACATTTATTATTTCACTCTGATCTTATTATTATTATTATTATTATTATTGCATTTATTATTTTACTCTATTTATTATTACTTGTATTATTTTCCTGTATTTATTATTATTATTACATGTATTATTTTACTCTATTATTATTAAAAGGATACATAAGGGCATTTACATTGAAGAAGATGAGAATAATGATTTGATCAGAGTTGGACAGTCTTATCTTAAATTTGAACTGTATGTAAATATTCAAAAACATTTAACCTACTGATGCCTCAATGAATGTAATTTCATTGGTATCTATTTTTATTGCTGAAATTTGACTCCAGTATAAGCCAAGGGCTTATATGGGCCGGGCTGTGGCGCAGCTGGCTAGTAACCAGCTGCAATAAATCACTACTGACCGAGAGGTCATGAGTTCGAAGCCTGGGTCGGGTTAAGCCCCCGATCATTAAATAGCCCGGCTTGCTGTTGACCTATGCAGCCCTGAAAGACAGTTGCATCTGTCAATTAGGGACATTTAGGTACGCTTTATGCGGGAGGCTAATTTAACTAATTTACAACATCATAAAACTGCCAGCAAAACACGAGGAAAGGAATGAGGAAGTACAGCCACTACTGGACAGTGAAGCAACAGCTCCCCCTGTGGCCGGAATCGTGAAGCTGAAAAAAAAAGTTAAATGCCTCTGTGTCTGTCTATATATGTTGTTTGTCTGTTGGCATTGAATGTTTGCCATATATTCATTGTAATCCACCCTGAGTCCCCTTCGGGGTGAGAAGGGCGGAATATAAATACTGTAAATAAATAAATAAATAAATAAATAAGAGTGGTAAATTTCAGAAATAAAAATAGATACCAATAAAATTACATTAATTGAGGCATCAGTAGGTTAAATGTTTTTGAATATTTACATAAAGCTCAAATTTAAGATAAGACTGTCCAACTCTGATCAAATCATTATTCTCATCTTCTTCAATGTATATGTGCTTATGTATCCTTTTAATTGACTCCATTATTAAAACGTTGACTCCAGTATAAGCTGAGGGTGGTAATGTTTTCCCAGTTTTTCAGTGGTAAAATTAGGTGCCTCAGCTTATATTCGGGTCGGCTTATACTTGAGTATATACAGTAGTTATAAAGTAGCAATGAAAATGGTTTTATGGTTGAGGGTCACCACAACATGAGGAACTGTATTAAGGAGTCACGGCATTAGGAAGGTTGGTGTGCATGAAAACAAACTCTACACATGATATTTGGATAGTTCAACCCAGGTTTAATCCCAGGTCAAGCCATAGAGATATGAAAAGAGGCAGGTGGGAAAATCTCTTTCTCCCTCTTTGCAGTTTTTCAGAAGCAAAGAAATGTGATCATAAGTTGGCCTTACTTTTCACAGCTCCGTCTTTATTGCTGCCAAGGAGGCTCATATAGTTTGTAGCCACTGGGGGAGGTTCATGCCAGGCTGCTCTCCTTTTCTGCCCGGCGCATACCGTGACCCCAGACACTTTCCATAGCCCTCGGTACATATTCAACATCAACATTTGGCGGAGCTGAGAGAGCGGGCGCAGCATCGGAGCGGCTTCTCCAGAAGGGTATTTTGTAAGGGGCCATAAAACTCACAGGATGCTGCGCGCTTTAATGTGCAGCGAAGAAATATTTCAAATGAGAAAACACATCTTATCCACAGGCATTGTACTTTCAGAGAAATATCGAGGCTGAGGGAGTTCTGGACCAGAGCTTTGAAAAGTTATAGTCGGAGAACTAAATCCAATTGTTGCAGAATAAATGCAACTTACGGAAGTCACTTGATTCAATGGGTTTGCTTTTGACAAGTGTGGCATAATGGCTTGAGTGTTGGATGGTGACTTTGGGAGACTATGGCCCTGTCTACACTGGTACATCTACACCAGGCATGGTCAAACTTGGGCCCTCCAAGTGTTTTGGATTCCAACTCCCACAATTCCTAACAGCCGGTAGGCTGTTAGGAATTGTGGGAGTTGGAGTCCAAAACACCTGGAGGGCCCAAGTTTGACCATGCCTGATCTATGAAGGTTGAATGAAAAGTAATGCCTCCACCTTCGTCACTTGGCTTTGGATGGGAATATTTTAATAAATCAGACACAGAAACAATCCTTAGAATGTGCTCTTTAATTACCACTATTCATTTTTCCATATAATCACCAGACAATTTGATACATTTCTACCAACGATGAACAGTTTTTCTGAAGCCATCACGGAAGAAGTCGACACTCTGTTTCCTCAACCAGCGTCTCACAGGACCCATCGTGCATAGATCTTCCGATAGTCAAGCAAAGCAATAATGTGACCCACATATTCTTGTGAAATGCCCATTATGCTTGAAATTTCTCTCTGAGTGGTTCGACAATCGTCCTGAATCAATCTGTAAACCTTTTGCTTGTGAAACTCAGTGGTTGCTGTCACAGGACGTACAACTGTTTGTCACGCAAGTCAGATGTTCCCAACTCAACATCTTTAAACTTACTCACCCAACGACGCACAGGACTCACATCAACACAATCACCTTAAACAGCTTGCATTCTCTGATGAATCTCCTTTGGGGTGACACCTTCTGCTCTCAAGAATTCAATGACTGCCTGTTATTTAAGTCTCATTGACTGACTGTCTGCACAGGGTTCCATACTTTGCACTTTAACAACACGACCGTTCAATGCTAAGGCTTCCACCAAATGCAACTGTAGAGGAGAGTCTACTGAACAAGCCAGTACCTGCCGCATACCAGGACAGCCATCTGTTGAGGAGTTACGAAGGTGGAGGCATTACTTTTCATTCAACCCTCATACACAGTGGAATTATTGCAGTTTGATGCCATGGCTCAGTGCTATGGAGTCCTGTGAGTTCCAAGGTCTGGAAAGCACTCTGTCAGGTATCGGGTGCAAGAAAGTGCCGAAATGCTTCTTGTTGCTACACCAACTTTACATTTTGCAAGATTTACCAATCCTCTAACAAAAAGGCCCTCTGAGAAATAAATATTGTAGACACGCTGATTTATATTTTCCTTTTTTAAAAGGAGATTGGGAGAGAGGGTGTTCTTGCCCGGTCCCGTGTTGCGTACGATAATGAGCACCTCTACCTATTTATCATCAGGCGGCAACAGCTGTTCTGCCGTTTCCCATCGCATTTGCTAATGGTAGGTTATTTAATTTTATTACATTTATATTATGGCCTGTCTTTGCATTTTCATTTACAACAGAAAATTACACTCTTAGGCATCGTTGGTTAAAATAAATGTTGTACTTTTAAAAAATAATTCCAGAGACAAATGACCAAAGGAGAAAATTCTCCCGAAAGAGACAGAGAGAGGAATTATTCTTTTTGTTACATCTTGGTTTCCTATCTGTCAGGAGACATCATTAAATCCTAGGTCGTGGTCGGAGGCCGTCGGATACAGCCACGTTGCAGAAGCGAAGGCAAAGCTGGTCAATACCTAGATGGGACTCTACTTTGTTGGATGTTTTGAGTTCTGCCATGAAAAAGAAAAGAAAATATGACAGACTTTTCTGCAAATCAGGGATGACTGGGCCTTTGATAATGTTGCTGTTGCATAACTTCATGAGAAAGGCTGTAGGGACTTCCCTGGTCTCTGTTGATAAAAGTAATGTTGATAGATATAGATAGATGATAGATGGATAGATAGACAGATAGATAGATAATATATAGATGATAGATGATAGCTAGATAAATGGATAGTTGATAGATGATAGATAGATAGATAGATAGATATAGATAGATAGATAGATAGATAGATAGATAGATAGATCCCTGTTAATAATGTTGATAGATGAAAAATAGATAGATAAATACATAGATACTGATAGATATAGATAGATAGATAGATAGATAGATAGATAGATAGATAGATAGATAGATAGATAGAGATATAGATAGATAGATCAATTGATCAATCAATCGATCCCTATTAAAAAGATTATAGGTAATAGATACATGATAGGTAAATGATAAATAGATCCCTGTTAATAATGATGATGATAGATATAGATAGATAGATAGATAGATAGATAGATAGATAGATAGATAGATAGATGAATGGATAGATATAGATAGATAGATAGATAGATAGATAGATAGATAGATAGATAGATAGATAGATAGAGATGGATCAATTGATCGATCAATCGATCCCTATTAAAAAGATTATAGGTAATAGATACATGATAGGTAAATCATAAATAGATCCCTGTTAATAATGATGATAGATAGATAGATAGATAGATGAATAAATAGATAGATAGATAGATAGATAGATAGATGAGATAGATATAGATAGATAGATAGATAGATAGATAGATAGATAGATAGATAGATAGATAGATAATAGATAGATAGATAGACTGATAATACAGGTGAGAGATGATAGACGTGTTGTTGAAGGCTTTCATGGCCAGAATCCCTGGGTTGCTGTGAGTTTTCCGGGCTGTATGACCATGTTCCAGAAGCATTGTCTCCTGACATTTCACCCACATCTATATCAGGCATCCTCAGAGGTTGTGAGGTCTGTGGAAACTAGGCAAGGGGTTTATATATCTCTGGTATGTCCAAGGTGGGAGGAAGAACTCTTGTCTGTTTGAGGAAAGTTAATGTTGCAATTGGCCACCTTGATTAGCACTGAATGGCCTTGCAGATTCAAAACCTGGCCGCTTCCTGCCTGGGGGAATCCCTTCTTGGGAGGTGATTAGCTGGCCCTCATTGTTTCTGGTCTGGAATCAAGGTGGTCTATTGCAACATTCACACTTTCCTCAAGCAGGCAAGAGTTCTTTCTCCCACCCTGGACATTATTCCACAGATGTATAAACCCTACTTGCCTAGTTTCCACTAGACCTCACAACCTCTGAGGACGCCTGCCATAGATGTGGGTGAAACGTCAGGAGATAATGCTTCTGGAACATGGTCATATAATCCGGAAAACTCACAGCAACCCAGATGATAGATAGATGGACAGATGGATAGATATGTAGGATAGATAGACCCCTGTTAATAAATGTGATAGATGAAAGACAGACAGACAGATAGACAATAGACTCCCCTTCTGCTATGCAGGAATTCACAATTAAATCACTCCCAACAGATGGCAATACAGCTTCCCTCTCTATATATGTGTGTGTATGTGAATATATATATGTGTGTGTGTGTGATAGATGATAGATAGATAGACAGACAGACAGACAGACAGACAGACAGAAGGTGTGCTCACCATTCAGACTTACATCCCTTTAATCCAATTCTAATTCACTCACTTGCTACCCAAAATCTACTATGCAAAAAGAAAGTCTAATATAATACATATAAATAATATGGATCTACCTCTCTCCTCTTCCTCTGCAGTATATGCTATTTTTGTCTGTTTTTATTTTTGCTGGTTCTGTTTTTATCTCAAAGGAAATATCTCCTGCCATCTGCATTTGCAGCCTCGGGCACCCCAAATATCTTGGACAGGAAGGGAAGGGACTTTTAAATATACATGAGTTGCATAAAATGCTTAGGTAGAAGTAAGTCTTCTGCAGTGATGTTGCCAGGAGATTACTCCCTAGGAAGTGTTTGCAACTGGATCTTTGCATGGAAGAAAACAAAGCCTGTTTTGAATGCCTTGAAACTGTCCCTCCACTCCCCCATTTATGGCGCAAATTTAACAAAGTAATAATAGCATCTTACCATAACAGCAGATGCTGCAAACGTGCAAGAAGGTGGATGTGGGACTTATTAGAAGTTTTGCCAGGCGTTTGTCAGTGTAAAGATGTAAACAAGTGGAGCGGGGCTGCCTTCCCTCCCTTGGCTAATAATAATAATAATAATAATAATAATAATAATAATAATAATAATAATAACCTCAAGATTGAACTTCAAAGACTCTGGCAGAAACCAGTGCAGGTGGTCCCGGTGGTGATCAGCACATTGGGTGCCATGCCAAAAGACCTCAGCCAGCATTTGGAAACAATAGACATTGACAAAATTAATATCTGCCAACTGCAAAAGGCCACCCTACTGGGATCTGCACGCATCATCCAAAAATACATCATACAGTTCTAGACACTTGGGAAGTGTTCGACTTGTGATTTTGTGATACGAAATCCAGCATATCTATCTTGTTTCCTGTGTCATAATAAAATAATAATAATAATAATTTCCAATGAATTATTTGGGCCACATAGTTGTGCCTCTGTTTGTAGTCTGTTTGTGCGATTTTCTTACAGCAGCTGAGGATATGATCAATGGTTTCGTCAGCTTCCTTGCCAGTCTGGAACACAACACACCAGACATCACAGTTGTGGAAAATAAAAAGGTTTGAATTATTGATGTTGCCATCCCAGGTGACAGTCGCATTGACGAAAAACAACAGGAAAAACTCAGCCGCTATCAGGACCTCAAGATTGAACTTCAAAGACTCTGGCAGAAACCAATGCAGGTGGTCCCGGTGGTGATGGGCACACTGGGTGCCGTGCCAAAAGATCTCAGCCGGCATTTGGAAACAATAGACATTGACAAAATTACGATCTGCCAACTGCAAAAGGCCACCCTGCTGGGATCTGCACGCATCATCCGAAAATACATCACACAGTCCTAGACACTTGGGAAGTGTTCGACTTGTGATTTTGTGATACGAAATCCAGCATATCTATTTTGTTTGCTGTGTCATAATAAAATAATAATAATAATAATAATAATAATAATAATAATAATAATAATAATAATAATAACTCTATTCTTATATCCCTCCCCATCTCCCCGAAGGGACTCGGGATGGCTTACATGGGGATCAAGCCCTAAAAGCACAATGATACATAGCATAAAATTACATTCCAAAATTAATACATAAAATATATAAAAACATCAAACATCATAATTCAATAATCCAATGTCTGACCAGTGCCATGGACATATTCAGAGTTGGGGTGAGGGATAAAACCTGTGTATAGTAGAAATAAAGACCATTGGTAAGGAGAGGCATAAATCAGTGCAAAAGTTGGGGATAAAACATGGATTCAGGATATTTCCACCCATGTTAACAAAAGGGAGGCATTTTAAAGGAAGCTGAGAGGTGGAGCAGAAGGTGAGACTCATGCCATCTTCCAGATGCCAATGGACTGCAGCTCCCATCAGCCCTAACCAACAGAATCGACGTTGAGGAAGGATGGGAGATATGGCTCAACTGCATTTGGAGGGTCATCTGATTATGGGTCTTAAATGCAGAGTTTGGTAAAGCTACTTAAAGGAGAATAATAATTGTTGTTGTCGTCATCATCATCATCATCATCATCATCATCATCACCCTGCTTTTCTCTCTTGATCATAACCTAAAGCAGAATCAACCAACCAGTATGTGGACTGGGAGTTGTACTCTAAAATGGATCTGGACCAAGCTCTGTCAGTTTCTTAGTTATCCTGTGCTCTCTTCCAGGAAACCAGAGTTTAATATGCATTTTTTTTTCGTGTCAGGAGCAACCGGAGTTGCTTCTGGAGTGAGAGAATTGGCCGTCTGCAAGGACGTTGCCCAGGGGACGCCCGGATGTTTTTTGATGTTTTTACCATCCTTGTGGGAGGCTTCTCTCATGTCCCCGCATGGAGCTGGAGCTGATAGAGGGAGCTCATCCACACTCTCCCCAGGTGGGATTCGAACCTGGCAGCATTCAGGTCAGCAACCCAACCTTCAAGTCACTTAGTCCACTACGCCATATGCATTTTACTGGAACAACAACAACACACAGCCCTATTGGAAAAGGCTGAGAACCACAGCTCAACAGCATTTGGAGGGATCTTCATTTAGAGAGTGTGACTATGAAAGGATCTACATTGCTATATAGTGCTGTTTGAATTTGTAAACAAACTAGTCAAACGTCCGCTAGGCAATGCTACTATTAAGTGGATCTGTAATTACCGTAGTTAAGACCGAACCCAAAGGGTGGTCACCAATGGTTCCACTTCATTCTGGACAGAAGTGACTAGGGGAGTGCCATAAAGAGGGTTCAGTCCTGGGCCCAGCACTGTTCAACAACTTTATTAATGACTTAGATGAAGGTTTAGAAGGCATGCTTATCAAGTTTGCAGATGGCACCAAATTTGAGGGATAGTTAATACTCCAGAAGACAGGGTCAGGGTCCGAAGTGACCTTAATTGATTAGAGATCTGGGCCAAAACTCACAAAATGAATATCAATACAGGCAAATGTAAGATACCACACTTAGGCAAAAAAATGAGGCAGACTGGATGACACCTGGCTTGACAAAAGTCCATGTGAAAAAGATCTTGGAGGCTTCCTGGACAACAAGGTGAACATGAGCCAACAATGGGATTTTGAGTTGCATCAGAAGGAATATGGTGACTGTCTAGATCAGTAGTTCCCAGCCTGTGGGTCCTTCAACTCCCAGAAATCCTAACAGCTGGTAAACTGGATGGGATTTCTGGGAATTGTAGGCCAAAACACCTGGGACCCACTGGTTGAGAACCACTGGTCTTGATTGAGGGAAGTCATGGTGCCTTTGCATTCTGCTTTGGTTAGACCTCACCAAAAGAGATATTGACAAGCTGGGCAATGTCCAGAGGAGGACGACTAAAGTGATCAAAGGTCTGGAGAACAAGCCCTATGAGGACTGTCTTAAAAACCTGGGTATGTTTAGTCTGCAGAAGAGAAGGTTGAAAGGAGACATGATAGAGATGTATAAATATGTGAAAGGATGCCATAAGGAAGAGGGAGCAGGCCAGTTTTCTGCTACCCTGGAAGCTAGGACTTGAAGCCATGGATTCAAATGACCGGAAAGGAGATTCCACCTGAATATTAGGAAGAACTTCCTGATCGTAAGAGCTGTTCAGCAGTGGAACTCTCTGCCTGTAAGTGTGATATAAACTCCTTCCTTGGAAGCTTATAAACAGAGGCCATCTGTCTGGGTGCTTTGTTTGTGCTTTTCCTGCATGGAAGAAGGGGGTTGGACTAGATGTCCCATGTGGTCTCTTCTAATTCTATTATTCTATGATTCTCTGATATGGCAGTGTAGAATCATCCTATGATGCAGAACTTGGTAAAACTGCTCTCAGGAGAACAATTATTGTTATTGTTATTATTACTCTCCTTTTCTCTTGAGTAAGACCTAAAGCAGAATCCATCAGCCACTATGGCTAATGGTCATGCTTTTTTTGTATATGTGTGTGTGTGTGTCAGGAGCAACTTGAGAAACTGCAAGTCGCTTCTGGTGTGAGAGAATTGGCCGTCTGCAAGGATGTTGCCCAGGGGATGTCCGAATGTTTCTGATGTTTTACCATCCTTGTGGCTTCGCTCATGTCCCCGCATGGAGTTGGAGCTGACAGAGGGAGCTTATCCACGCTCTCCCCAGGTTGGATCCGAACCAGCAACCTTCAAGTCAGCAACCCAACCTTCAAGTCAGCAGTCCTGCTGACACAAGGCTTTAACCCATTGTGCTACCATGGGCGCCATAATGGCTATGCTAACTTTCAGGCTTAAGGAATTTTAAAATGGATCTGAGCCAAATTCTGCCACCTTATTTAGTTATCTGTGGTCTTTTCTGAGAAATGGATAGATGTAAGGACCTGGAGTTTAATATGCATGTATTAACTCCCAATCCGCATCGAAGGCACATGCTTCCATCCATCCCAAAAGAGATTGCTTTGGAATAAGCCGACTTCTATGAAAATGCAGAGGCAGTTGAAGCTCCAAACTCAGGAACAATCGGAGGGCTGGAGGTAGTGTCCCACTTCATGATCGACACCCTCTTATTTAGAAATCGCACTTCAAATTCTGATCTTAAAAATCTTATTGTGGAGTCACTGAGAATAGTTATTTCCCCTTCTTTTCTCTGCATTAATTTTAATAAACGTAAGTGAGAGAATTTGCCTTGCAAGATTGTATTTCAGAGCTCCGAGTGCGTCTACTTTTAATCTTCTCCCATTTGTATATAATGTCACGGTGCTTGTACAGTCCTGAAAACACACTGTCTAGAGACAGAAGGCGGCGGGGAGAAAAGGGATTGGGAGGGAACGAGAAATCCTTTCTCGCCTACGGGTTTCTTCTTCGCTTTGGGAGAGACAGAAGAACAGGGAACGTGGAAAGAGTGGGATAAAAGCTGCCTTTCATGTCTTTACAGCTAAATTCAGGCGGTGCGGCTTGTTCTCCAATCCAGGCAGCGGAGGAAGAAAAGGTGTGCTTTCATATGGAAAAAGCACCCTAAGATACACTCATCAGCCTGGGGAACTTTCACCTAGCGAAGGGGAGGCTTGGCAGAGGAGGCCCAGAAATAGCAGGGAAATGACAAGATTAAACGAAGAGGAAATATAGAAACGCTGCATTATTAATCAAATCGTCTGCGCCAGTGTCGTCCCATCTTGGGAAGAACACGGGAACTCGATGCCAAGTGCTAGGCTTTCAAGTCTTATGATGAATTATAAAGACTGTGATTCCACTCCACATATCCAAAATGGAAGCAATGTTGTATTTGGGAACTGTAGAAGGGGAGGGGAGGGCAAGGGCAAGGCAAGTGAAGGCAGGGTAAGGGAAGGGAAGGGAAGGGAAGGTGACGCAAAGGAAGGGAAGGCCAGGCCAGGCCAGGCCAGGTCAGATCAGGCCAAGGGAAGGGAAAGCAAGGGAATGGAAAGCAAGGGAATAAAAAGGCAAGGGAAGGCAAGGAAAAGCAAGGGAAGGCAAGGGAATGGAAAGCAAGGGAAGGCAAGGCAAGGCCAAGGGAAGGGAAAGCAAGGGAAGGGAAAGGAAGGAAAGTGAAGGCAATGAAAAGCAAGGGAAGGCAAGGGAATGGAAGGCAAGGGAATAAAAAGGCAAGGGAAGGCAAGGAAAAGCAAGGGAAGGCAAGGGAATGGAAGGCAAGGGAAGGGAAGGCAAGGCCAAGGGAAGGGAAAGCAAGGGAAGGGAAGGCAAGGAAAGTGAAAGCAATGAAAAGCAAGGGAAGGCAAGGGAATGGAAGGCAATGGAAAGCAAGGGAAGGGAAGGTAATGAAAAGCAAGGGAAGGCAAGGGAATGGAAGGCAAGGGAAAGCAAGGGAAGGGAAGGGAATAGAAGGCAATGGAAAGCAAGGGAAGGGAAGGCAAGGCCCAGGGAAGTGAAGGCAATGAAAAACAAGGGAAGGGAAGGGAATGGAAGGCAATGGAAAGCAAGGGAAGGGAAGGCAAGGCCCAGGGAAGTGAAGGCAATGAAAAGCAAGGGAAGGGAAGGGAATGGAAGGCAATGGAAAGCAAGGGAAGGGAAGGCAAGGCCCAGGGAAGTGAAGGCAATGAAAAGCAAGGGAAGGCAAGGGAATGGAAGGCAAGACAAGGCCAAGGGAAGGGAAAGCAAGGGAAGGAAAGGCAAGGCAAGTGAAGGCAGGGCAAGGGTAGGCAAGGGAAGTCAAGGGAAGGGAAGGCAAGGGAAGGCAATGGAAAGCAAGGGAAGGGAAGGGAAGGGAAGGGAAGGGAAATGAAGGGAAGAAAAGGGAAGGGAAGGGAAGACTACACCCAGTGCCATGTGTCACAGTTTAAGGGGGATATGGGCAAGTGAGAATGTATCTGGAGAAGAGTAACCAAGATGGGAGAAATATTAATAATAAAATCCTATGATGAATGTTTAGGAAGTTAGATTGGTTTATCCCAGATATGAAAAGACAGAAAAGTAATATATTGACCATCAGTCAATATCTGAAGGGCGATCACATGCAACATGAAGCAAACTTGTTTTCTGTTGTTCCAGAAGTTAGGACCATGAACTTTCCTGCCATTGGAAAGGAAACTTTGACCAAACATTTGGGATTTTTGGTGACATGTTCAAAAGTGGAACAAGTTACTTCAAAAGATAAAATAATTCCTCGTACTGAATTTTTTTACACAGGACGTTGGTGGTGACTACAGATTCCTGTACTTGCAGAAGGTTGCATTTCATGACCATTCATGGTAGTCTCAATGCTTGAAAGGAAAGGAGACACAAGGATGCTTCTTTCTCAAGATTTCTTTGTGTGTGGATGAAGCATCCACAACCAGTCCTTTATGCAAAACCTACAGAAATTACAGGTCAACATTTTAGATCATCTGAGTGCCTTCAAAACCAAGAGGCTGAGAGATAGTGAACCAGCTAGAGTTTCAGAATCAGCTTCATGGTTGAGTTGGAATTAGAACCCAGATCCCCCAGTTGTTGGATGTCTCTCTGGTTTAGTGTCGCCAGGATTCCCAAATATCAGGAAATACAGTCAAAATTCATCACATATGGGATTGACAACCAAGAGGTAACTTCAAGCAAGTTTGTCTTTTGCCCAAATACCAAAAGAAAGTATTGATTTCAGTGAACTTAGCCATGTATTTCTCTGTAAGATTAATACATTGTCCTCATTCATAAATTAAAAATTGCATATAGTTCTGCCTTTTTGAAGAATTCTAAACACAACATGCAGGAGTTTGGGTACCTTGCTCAGTACCATGGACAGCTCTGGAGTGTCCAACGTCTTCCTTAGATTTGTAGGGATTTTTCTAGCTTTACGGCTTTCTGCAGACAAAGAAATGCCCAATTCCTTTTGGTTAGATCAGTGCGGAACCCTCAACCCATGTTGACAAGAGAGACTTTCCAGATCCTTTTCTGTGCCAGTTGCCCCATAAAATGCAATACTCCTTCCAAAAGAAACAGGAAGGCTGCTGGGCATTAAGAAACTGTTTCTTTAAGGGATTATAAGACACCAGTCTAGCTTCAAGGATTGCTGTCAAATAGTCAGATTAATGTCCTGTTTTATGAAAAGGTCCAAATGAAAGACAAGACATAAATGAAGACTGCAGTAATGCTTCGACTACTCCATTGTTTATTTTGATGCCATGAGAATGGAGCTAAATACCGTATTCACTGAGAAGCCAATTAAGAAGAAGTCAAGCTATTTTATGGTAGACCTTTCCATGCCAGTAATCCACTGCTCTTACATTCATCACTCGGGGGCTTTAGTGGCTTTTCCCTGAGAAAGAACGAGTAGTTTGACATGTAATCTTAACACTTGTCTCAGAATTAGAAAGATGTGTTCCATTCATACAACCAAAATGACAGGATTGTTCTATGAAAGGGAGGGGTGAGATTCGACCCACCCAATGTCCATGACAAGCAGCTCCCATCAGGTCTGGTGAGTGTGGCAATGGTGAGAGATGATGGGAACTGCAATCCAACAGTGAAAGGATGGACCTTCTGTGCTATACTCAGGTGTACAGATCTGCAATACATTAAGTGTTCATTCTACAGCTAAGTGGGCAGCTAACAATTGTTGGAAACATAAGTGAAAGAAATACAACATAGGCAAGATAGGCAGCTTTTTTGGTGTGATGGTCCAGGTTATGATATCAATGGAAAACTGCGAGCAAGAGATGCGGTGAGGACTTACAACTTCAGATGTTGCAAGTACATACTCGCCACAACAATTCCCTAGGGTCTATCATTCCCAACTAGGTTTCTGTGAATTTTCCGGGCTGTATGGCCATGTTCCAGAAGCATTCTCTCCTGATGTTTCAAGCATATCTATGGCAGGCATCCTCAGAGGTTGTGAGGTCTGTTGGAAACTAGGCAAGTGAGGTTTATATATCTGTGGCGGCTTTTCAATGCTTATCAGGGTGATTAATTGAAACATTCACACTTGCCTCCAACAGTCAAGAGTTCTTTGTCCCACCCTGGACATCATTCCATAGAGATATAAACCTCACTTGCCTAGTCTCCAACAGACATCAACAACCTCTGAGGATGCCTGCCATAGATGTGGGTGAAACCTCAGGAGAGAATGCTTCTGCAACATAAAACTATAAAACTCACAGCAACCCAGTGATTCCAGCCATGAAAAAACATTTCCAACTAGCATGACCAATGATCAGATATGATACAAATTGTAGGTCAGCAATATCAAAGACATATATCCTGAACGCACCAGATCCTATCTGACCTTGAAAGCTAAACATTGTTGGTCCTAGTTACTATTTGGATGGAAGACAGACAAGGAATACCAGGAGTTGTAGGTTATATTTCAGAGGGATCATGTCTGAGTATTCCCTGGCTAAACAAAAAAAACCTTATAAAATATGTGGGTTTGCCATAATATTGACATGTGACTTGAAAGCAAATAGACACATAAAATATCACAAGATTCAATTGGTCTGAAGGATGGCTTAAAACAGTGTAGTCCAACCTTTAGTTACCCGAGGGCCAATCAAACTTTAGTAAAGGAATGTGACAGCCAAAGACATTCCAGAAAGAAAAGGTATTCTTAAAAACTTAAAGCATTAAGAAGGGTAAACTATTTTTTCCAAGTGTTAAATTAAGAAGGGTAAACTATTTTTTCCAAATGTTAAATTAAAATATTTTTCCAGTAAGAAGGGCAAGGCCACAGGTTGGACCACACTGGCTTAAAATATAGGATACAAACAACAGAAATGCACCTACTCCAAAAATACAATTAACAATTACAGTAGAGTCTCACTTATCCAACATAAACGGGCTGGCAGAACGTTGGATAAGCGAATATGTTGGATAATAAGGAGGGATCAAGGAAAAGTCTATTAAACATCAAATTAGGTTATGATTTTACAAATTAAGCACCAAAACATCATGTTATACAACAAATTTGACAGAAAAAGTAGTTCAATACGTAGTAATGCTATGTAGTAATTACTGTATTTATGGATTTAGCACCAAAATATCACGATGTATTGAAAACATTGACTACAAAAATGTGTTGGATAATCCAGAATGTTGGATAAGCAAATGTTGGATAAGCGAGACTCTAGTGGATTACTATTATTACTGTTATTTCTAAAATAACTCCTACTCTTCAAGAAAGGGTTCAAAAGTAGAAGTCCAAAAGATGAATGCCTGTTTCCTAGAATGAAAGCACATCAGTTGCAGAGCGTGAGAAAGTTGTTTTCCAGACTTCAAGGATCCCTCAGACAATATGGCTAGTGGAGATTATGGGATCTATAATCCTATGAGCCGATTTCCCAAGCTCGGACTTGAAGGGTCTGAACCTACACATATATGCACACCGATTTCTTTTAAGCACGGCTCGGAGGCACTCCCTGTTTGAAAGGAGAAAACTCTGGCTTTATTGAAGAGAGTTCCTGGCTGTTGGGGCCTTACCCAAAGCTTGGCAGTTGCTTCCGAAGCCTAGAACTGGCAAGTTTCCACTTAAATTAAGAATCCTGGCAGGAGAAAAAAAGAATAGAGAGTTCTAAAGAATTGCTGCAGGGGAAGAGAAGGTGGGGGATGACTTTAAAAGGTCAGTTATTGGAAATATGACAAACCATCAGGTGCTTTGTCTGGAAAACATATTAGAGAATGTGGGAGAAACCAATTACCCACTGGGAATGAATAAAACATGCACAATGAATGAAGCTTGCAGCTTTCTTATCAGAAAGGGGAAAGCGGTGTCAGTTTAGAAGCTAAAAATGCAAGGAAGCACAATGAGGACTGTTAATGTCATGCTGGCCAGAGTGTGTCCCTTCCAATGACCCATTGAGCTTTTTTCCCCATTGATGGAGGTGCACAAAGACCAGCTGGTACTTTGTGTGGCAATGCTATTTATAACCCCAAACCTGCCAAGGTCTTTCCTGGAAACTGTTAAGGGGTGATTGAACATTCATGGACTCAAATTGCTAAGGAAGTGGTTATTCAAAAGAGGTTGTCAGTAAAGAAACATCACATGAAGATGGGGTGATGAGAAGTGTGGGATGGAACAACAGATGCCTTAGTGCTTTTTTTTTTTTCAGACAGAGTTGTAACAGACCAGGATGCAATGGAAAAAGAGGAGATTTGTTTGGATGCAACTTTCCACATCTCCTATCCAACATGAAAAAAGATTGGTTGCTTATCTGTAACCATGTTTCTTCGAGTGGTCATCTGTGAAATCCGCTCATATGGTACTAATTCTCACGCATGCGCAGCAGCTCGAAACCCTATAGCAAGCTCTCTGCCCGTCCTCCACAGAAACATGGTAGGTAAGCAACCAATCTTTCTCCTTCGTGGTATCTGTGAAATGACTGACATGGTAGACTGACATTGTTTAGTCCTGTTTTCAGTGCTGGCATGATGCCCACCAAACAATCCAAGGTCTTAACCGTTGAAGCATATAAATATATGAAGAGAGGGTGTTCCTAACACTGCTTACAACACAGTGGAAAAAAGGAACTGGGGCTATGGGCCTGCCCATTTCCTATATACCTTCTGTGGAGGACGGACAGGGCCATAGCCTTAAAGAGCCAGAGATCTTGCTATAGGGTTCCGAGCTGCTGCACATGCGTGAGAATTAGTACCAAATGTACAATTTTACAGATACCACGAAGGAGAAGAAACTTTCTCAGGATTTGGAGAGACACCATTTCCAGTGCTTTTGGGAAGATTCTGGGAATTCTAGTTCAAGTAGCTTTTGTATAAAATCCAGAGATCAGACTACTGTTGTTCGCAAGATCTAAGACGGACCCATTTTATGTTCTGGTTGAGGGATTCCAAGAGTGAAGAGTCCAATCTTAGCCAACCCTCCAAAGTTTGACTTTTGTAGAAGTGATTATTCATGAATTTGATTTAAAATACTATCTGTAGGGATTTCTAGGTCTTCCAGAACAACTCTATGGATAGTTGTAAAGAAACATCACATAACTACAACATACTGTAGAAGTTTGCTAAATTCTACCAGATAGTGAGCAGTCATGCTGGAGAACCTTGAAATTCATAGAGAGATTTTCTCTCAGGTAAAAAAAAAATGGCAGTTTTTCATTTTTGTGATGGTTCCTTTGAGCCCATTAATTCCAGTAGTAACTTTCCCAATATCTATAAAGCCCACACTTGCAGTCCAAAGAAGAAAATTCCTCAAGATCTGTAATGAGTCCTTTTGCCATGCTTTGGTCCAAGAAGCAACTTTTCTTTGCTTGTGTATTTATTTCATAGAATCACAAAATCGTAGCGTTAGAAGAGATCTTGTGGGCCATCCGGTCCAACCCCCTGCCAAGAAGCAGGAAAATCACATTCAAAGCACCCCTGGCAGATGGCCATCCAGCCTCTACTTAAAAGCCTCCAAATTAGGCGTTTCCACCACTCTCTCGGGGAGAGAAAGCATTCCAGTGCCAAACAGCTCTCACAGTTAGGAAGTTCTTTCTAATGTTCAGGTTGAATCTCCTTTTCTGTAGTTTGAAGCTGTTGTTCTGCGTCCTAGTCTGCAGGGCAGCAGAAAACAAGTTTGCTCCCTCCTCCCTATGACTTCCCCTCACATCTTGATCCATGGCCCTCATCATGTCTCCTCTCAGCCTTCTCTTCTGTAGGCTAAACATGCCCAGCTCTTTAAACCGCTCCTCCTATGGCTTGTTCTCCAGATGCTTGATCATTTTAGTCGCCCTCCTCTGGACACATTCCTACTCGTCAACATCTCCCTTAAGTTGTAGAGCCCAGAATGGGACACTGTGTGATTCCAGGTATGGTTTGACCAAAGTAGAATAGAGGATTCTCTGGTTCTAGACACTAGACGCCTATTTATGCAGACCAAAATCCCATGGGCTTTTTTGCCGCCGCATCACATTATTGGCACATGTTTAACTTGTCCACGAGGATGCCAAGATCTTTTTCACACATATTGCTGTTGAGCCAGGTATCCCCATCTGTTAAATATATAGCCCACTTTCCCCTGAGATAGGATCCAAGATGGCTTTCTCAAGACATGGGAAGAGGCAACTTTCTCAAGTTCTGGGAAGGCTCCATTTCCTGTTCTGTGGGATCCTGGGAGTTGCAACCCAAAGAAACAACTTCTCCCAGATCTGGACAGAATCCATTTGTTGTTTTTAAACAAAAGAAACCCAGGAAAACAAACAACCCAATGTTAAAAGCCTGCTGGTACAGAGAAGAAATCAATATACTTTCAAATAGGGAGAAAGTAAACAATCCCATCAGAAAGTGGGCTCCTTCTAAGATCTCCAACTGATCAGAGAACCAGCCAAGAAAATGGCAGGCTTTTTAATGAACGTAGTTGACGCAGTTGGCTTTGTGAACACAGAAGCCTTTAATGCCTTTTGAGCAACTCCTGCCCAAAATTCTGTTCTTAGAATAAACTATGTGTGCTGTGATGGTTATTTCTGATCTTAATGTGTGATAACTCCCCCGCTGTGGCTCCACGTTTGCAAGCATTTTCCAAAGAAGTGAGTGAAGTATGTTTGGAACTTTAGGGCTTCTTGGGCTTTTGCTTTAGAAGAGGGGATTTGATGTTTGGCTTTGGAAGTAAAGAGAAAAAGCAATAAAGGTTGAATAGGTAAAGGGAGGGAGTTGTGGGTGTATCTGTTGGAAGTCTGTTGAACCAGAGAGCACAGGTACGAAGTTGCAGTCCAGCCTATCCAGAGGGCAAAAAAGTTGGAGGACTCTGCTTTTCACCATTACAGAATGGGAAACCATTGGCCTTCCAATGATGATTACTTGCGCATCTCAAAATCCTTTTGCAAGTCACCATGCTGGCTAGTGTGGGAGGGAGTTGGGAGTCTGAAAACATGGAAAGGACATAGATTTTTCATATCTGAGGTTTTCCAATCATGGCTTCTCAGCAGATATCTCAAGTCTGATTACAAAACATCCAAACTCAGCATTGGACAAAGAAATCAGTCTCTGGACCAGAGAATAAATGGGAATAAATTAGATATTGGGCATGGTAATACATCAAAAGCCATTTGAAAACACTTCATTATTTCAGGACATTTCATCTTGAACCTCAGAACTGCAGTCTTTGAACAAAAAATGGTGAGACTGGGGGAAAAAAACACATTAGACCTGGGTTATATTCACACACTCCAGTCTATTAATAACCTTGGGTTGAACAGAGAAAATGGATTCTTGGCATAATACATATATTATAACCTTATCCTCATGAGCTCTCTCTTGTCCATTTTATTGCAATTCCTTCCTAGTTTCCAGCCAGCATCATACTACACTTCAAGAACTCCTTCCATCATTCATACGATTATCTACTCATCTTGGTTTCAGGCAATATCTTTCCCCCCAGTTATTCATGACTATGGTTCAGGTTGTACTTGTAACTTCAACACTATACCAACAAATGTTGCATTTCTATTATTATTTCACACAGAGACCCACTCATCGATCTGTATGTTTGTCTGCAGGCACTTCATTCCATGCATGCATCAAATGAATTAGACTATGGTTGGATCTACGTTGCCATACAATGCAGTTTCAGAAAGTAGTGTAACTGTGTTGAATTGGATTATATGAGTCTACCCTGCCATATAATCCAGTTCAACGTAGTTCATCTGCATTCTGAAACTGCGTTATATGGCAGTGAAGATCCAGCTTTAATCTATGAAAGCTTGTGCAATAAACTTCTTTCTCTCCATTTGTTTCAAATCTGCTTCACGATCCATTTGCTCCCAAACTCCGTGAGGGATCTTAATTTTTGAAGTGCTATTTTTCATAACATTCCTTAACAAGATAAGGACTAAATCCTGAAAAGTGTGGGATTGCTTCAAATTATATACAGGTATCTTTGATCTTAACTGAAACGAGAGTGCAATGTGAAATCTTAACATTTTGCAAAGAGAATCAATCCATTGAGGTCAGAAAAATGGAGAGAAAAACTTTGTTCTCTGAGCTTCCAACGTGGGCAGTCTCACCCATCAAATTAGCAATCAAAACTCATTACCGGAGAAAGCCTGGCAGAGTGATTTGGCTAGACGAAAATCCATCTTGAGCCTTCTGCTCAAATGTGAACTGAAGTAAATAACAGAAACTCCAAAGCAATTTGGAACATGTTTTTTTTTTATTTGGCTTCCCTGGGACTTGAATAGTAATAACTCAATATGACTCAGCTTATCTTCTCCAGCAAAGAATTGGACAGAAAGCAAAGGAGGGCGAGGAGATAAAGAAGCCAGTTAAACTCAGATGAGGAGGAAGAACACACATACATCGCCGCTGTGAACTCCAAACCCCAAGAGTAGAATTCTGTGCCAAAGTAAGTCGGATTCAACACTGACACACACACGCGCATTGGTTGAATCTGTGATGTATCTAGATTATGCCCTTGGCAGGGGTTCACAATCAGACGTGGCCAGAATCAAGCGATTTCTAAAAAAAGGGCATGTGCATAATACTCTATGTCAACTCATACTACACAGACACACCTGGGGGACACTTTTACAAACCAAGGTCCATTGAGCACCATCCAAGACGCCTGGAAGAAACTCTGCCAGAGTCAGGATTCCTGCCAAATTTGGATCAGCAGGGACCCGACTAAGAAGACATGACCAATGAGCCAGCCCTTAAGCTAACACCAGCACAATCTCGAAAACCCATCTTTCATTTGTCACCGGAGCCAGGAAACTGCCTACACAAACGGGTGTGTTGCTGCTGTGAAAGGGGAAAGCGAGCTTCTTTTTTTCTGCCTGCGCTGCAGAAGCATGGAAAGATTAATGCCCCAGCCTCCCAGAAGAGGAAAGAGTCTGTTAAGGTGAGTGATTGAGCCAAGCTGCAGGGCCTCCTTACTTACCTTTATTTTTGTACGAGATGCAAAACCTAATTGGTTTTCTATTCCCCCTTCTCACAGTCAGCGTGCCATTTCCACTGACCATGCTCTATTTGCAGGTGGGCTGTTTTGGGCCACCCTCTATGGATTTTCTCTTACCATGGGTGTTTGTTCCTTTAAAAGTAGAGAATCGCTCCTCTTATATCATCAGCAGTCCCATTTCGCATTCTGCCTCCCCATCACTTGTGGAAACTTAAGAGCTGGCAATACATTCATCTTACATTCATCACTAAGTCAGCATTACTTTTTTGTTTTTAATCGGGAGAAACAATATCCAAAAACCAAGAGATCCTTTGCCCTGCCCAAAGCCCCTTACATTAAAGGAGACTGACACCAATTTGAAACTGATTTCCATGAGATCCTATTGTTCTGTATCAAACCCCATTGGATACAAGACACAGTGATCCAGGTTAAAACCATTGCTTTCCATGGTATCCTATTGTTCTGCATCAAATCTCATAGGATACAAGAGACAGTGATCCAGGTTAAAACAATTCCTTTCCATGGAGTCATATGGTTCTGCATCAAACCTCATAGGATACAAGAAACTGCTGATGGTTGGGCAATGAAACAGGATGGGAAACTATTGATTGTTTTCATCTTACCTGTTTTTCAGTTGTAAAGTGCAATAAGAGGTAGGAGCTCTGAACAAGATTGCTGGCCTGTGTTCAGAGTTCCCCCTTTCAGGACATTTCTGCCTCTTTTCAACCCTGGAACATGTGATGAGTTCCGTGCCTCTCCCTGCTTGAAAAGAAGCTGAAGTGTCCTACCAGGGGGAAATTTCTCAATGGGATGAGGTCAGATTGCCGCAATTCCCTCTTTCAGGACACTTCTGCCTCTTTTCAACCATTTTCAACTATGCATGACAGCCAGAAGTAGTTTAACTCATGTGATGAGCTCAGTGCCTCTCCATGTTTGAAAAGAGGCTCAAGTGTGCTACGACTGGGAAATTTTTCAATGTGATAAGATGGCTGGACCATAGCATTAAAAGGATTTACAGTGGCCACTATAAATTCTCCCAGTGATTACCAAGCAATGGTTTTCCACAGAGTATAGAGATTCTGTCCCATGTGGATAAAGTTATCTTTTTTTAGAATGGAAATTTTATTTAGTGGCAGGAAATACAGCACATGAGAACACTGGTGTACCCTTCCCATACGTTAAAGTGGAACAATACCCTTAAGTATTTATTTATTTATTTACTTACAGTATTTATATTCTGCCCTTCTCACCCCGAAGGGGACTCAGGGCGGATCACATTGTATACATATAAGGCAAACATTCAATGCCATATACACATAGAACAAAGACAGAGACAGACGCAGAGGCAATTTAACCTTCTCCTGAGGGGATGTTTGATTCTGGCCACAGGGGGAGCAGCTGCTTCATCATCCACTCTGATGGCACTTCCTCACTTCCTCATTCCAACGTTGTAAATTAGTTAAACTTGCCTCCCCACTTTTTATAAGTGGTACCTTATTTCCTACTTGATAGATGCAACTATCTTTCGGGTTGCTAGGTCAGCAACGAGCAGGGGCTATTTTTTATTTTTAATTGACGGGTGCTCACCCCGCCATGGGCTGGCCTCGAACTCATGACCTCATGGTCAGAGTGATTTATTGCAGCAGCTGCTCACCAGCCTGCGCCATAGCCCAGCCCCTACCATTCCATGTTTTGCTATAGATAGAACACAGAAAGAACCCGGCACACAATTATCCTTTGAAGGACTATCTTCCTCTACAAAAATCGTTACAGCTTTTGAAGTGTATGCATTATATATTATCATGACAACCCAACTTGCCATGGAAAATGGCAGACCAGTTGGGACTTACTCTCCCACTTTGTGAGGCTTTGTAGTCAAGCAAAAGCAAGCCACGCTCTCTGACCATTCAGCCCTTGCTGCTCAATTACTGAAATGGAAAACATCTGTTGCAGCAAATTGAAAGGTTGTTTTCCTTCGTAGCAACAAGATGTATTGATGTCTGTCAATCTGGACAATTTTAATTAGGAACTCGGTCAATTCACAGACACTGGAATTATCAGCGGTTATGAATCGGGATGGCTATCCATCACTTCCACATAGAAAACAGCTTGATTCTGTGTCCCTTGCTGGGAAATGTAAGATTGAGAATGCGGCAGTCTTCGTGTTTGTTTGGCAGGTTTCTTCTAGATGACAGATTAGCCAATGTGGAAACAGAAAGCTGAGGACATGGATCTGATCCAGCATGGCTGTTCTATGATTGTCAACATGTCAGGGAATCTTAAAATAAATAGCACAAACAGGAAAAGCCTATATCCATATACAACTAAGCCAAGGCCCACTTAAGTCTAGGAAGCAGCCTGGTGCCGTCCAGTTGTTTTGGATTACGACTTACCATATATACTCGAGTATAAGCCAACCCGAATATAAGCCGAGGCACCTAATTTTACCACAAAAAAACTAGGGAAACATTGACTCCAGTATAAACCAAAAGTGGTACATTTCAGAAATAAAAACAGATACCAATAAAATTATATTAATTAAGGCATCATTATTCTCATCTTCTTCAATGTAAATGTGTTTATGTATCCTTTTAATAATAATAGAGTAAAATAATACATGTAATAATAATAATACTAATAATAATAAATACAGGAAAATAATACATGTAGTAATAAATAGAGTAAAATAATAAATATAATAATAAGATCAGAGTGAAATAATAAACGTATTAATAATAATAAAAATAGAGTAAAATAAATGTAGCAACAATAATAGAGAAAAATAATAAATGTAATAATACCAATAATAATAGAGAAAAATAATAAATGTACCATATATTCTAGAGTATAAGCTGACCCAAACCAGGACCCTCACCCGAGTATAAGCCGAGGGGGGCTTTTTCAGTCTTAAAAAAAGGGCTGAAAAACTAGGCTTATACTCGAGTATATACAGTACATAGTCTTCAATCTTGGATCATGCCACGTGGGGTATATGAAAGCTGACCTTTTGGAAACATAGTCCCAAGCATGAAGAAAGGACACAGACTGGAGGAAACAACTTTTAGTATGACAAAAGCACCAGTAGCAGGTTAAGACGTTAAAGAAAATTACATTCGGTTCAATCAGACCACCAAGGCTATATTATCTCACAGCACACAAAAGGAGACTTGCTTTTGTGTGAATTTCCCCAAACATTAAATTTGTCAGGGAAATGTTACTAGATCCTATACAACTGCTTTTCTATACTACAAGGCACAGGTAAGCTAGAGGATGTCTTGCAAATGGTACATTTCTTACTGTGAAATTCAAGTAGCAAACGGTGTGTACAAGAACCGCACCTCGGTGAGATCTGTCACTGTAAAAGAGTAAACTTTAAATCGGATTTAAGGCTTGCCATGCTCTGCTAAGTATGTTCATAATTTTACTCCTTTCTTGCAGCTGTTTAAATATTTGGAAGCCAAAAAAAAAAAAAGCTGAGCAGGAGGCTTTCGTTCGTTATAAATCTTTACAGCCAATGACACTCCAACTTTTCTATTCTACAAAATACGTTCTGGGTTGTGTTAAAAGGGTGACATTCTTTCATGGAATAACCTCAACCCACAGCAGAGTTAAGAGAACTTTAGTGGTGAAAAGGTTGCACTTTGCTATGTGGTCATCGGATAAAATATGTGTTCACGGCCACAGTTCCAAGCTGTACTAAATCCTATCATTTTGATCATATGTGACTCTGGATTTTGGCTTTTCCTCCAGGAAGATGAAGGCAACATATATCAAAGCTGGAGGTTTTCAGCCTTGAGGGATGTGATTTATTTTCTAAGCACAAGATCCAACATCTAGAGCCAACTTATGAAGGCTCCTTTAGCTGTGGACATTATCTAGCGCAGGCATGGGCAAACTTCCGCCCACCATGTGTTTTGGCCAGTAGGAATTGTGAGAGTTGAAGTCCAAAACTCCTGGAGGGCCAAAGTTTGCCCATGCCTGGGCTAGCCTCTGCAAATTAGGCTTTCTATTGACTTGCTAAGATTTTGTTTTCTACGAAGGTTGAATGAAAAGTAATGCCGCCACCTTCGTTACTTGGGTTTGGATGGGAGTATTTTAATAAATCAAATGTAGAAATAATCCTTAGAATGTGCTTTTTAACTACCACTATTCACTTTTCCACATCATCATCAGACAATTGGATACATTTCTGCCAATGATGATCAAGTTTTCTGAAGCCATCACGGAAGAAGTCGACACTCTGTTTCCACAACCAGCATCTCACAGGACCCATCGTACACAGATCTTCCAATAGCTAAGCAAAGCAATAATGTGACCCACACGTTCTTGTGAAATGCTGATTGTGCTTCAAATTTCTCTCTGAGTGATATGATGATCGTCCTCAATCAATCTGTCAACCTTTTGCTTGTGAAACTCGGTGGTTGCTGTCACAGGACGTCCAACTCTTTGTTTGTCACGCAAATCCGATGTTCCCACCTCAACATCTTTAAACTTACTCGCCCAACAACGCACAGTACTCACATCAACACAATCACCATAAATAGCTTGCATTCTCTGATGAATCTCCTTTGGGGTGACACCTTCTGCTGTCAAGAATTCAATGACTTCACGTTGCTTAAGTCGCATTGATAGGCCGTTTGAGCAGGATTTCATACTTTGCACTTTAACAACACAACCATTCAATGCTAAGGCTTCCCGCCAAATGGAACTGTAGAGGAAAGTCTACTGAACAAGCCAGTACCTGCTGCATACCATCTGTTGAGGAGTTACGAAGGTGGAGGCATTACTTTTCATTCAACCCTCGTATGACTTAAAAATTGAACAGGTTTCTGTGAAAACTTTTCAAAAATCAATGTGTCGTGCGGTTGATTCTCATCATTTTAATTAGAAGCAGACCATCTATATATATAAAACAAAACAAATAAGGTTTACTTATTTATGATTCAATTTGCAGATAGGCCAATGTGATGTGAGAGGATGGTAGGAAAGAGAGGAGTCTGGCCTGACAGCAAAACATAGCTGTTGTCCATGACTTTTATGTGAAGCCATGCATAGAGATCAAACATGACTCTCACAAAACTCAGATTGTAATTTTTGTAGCTCATTGTGAAAGAAACAATAAGGAGTCCATTGCTTTATAGGCTTCTGCTCAGAGTGTACACATTCTTACCTGAATTGACCTTTTTTTTTCTTGATGGTATTACTCCCATTCATGGCTTTGCATGCCTTATCTGTGATAATCCATTTTACATTAAAGTATTTGCATATTTACATCATAAACTGTGGTTCATTTCTTTGTAAACTCTAGTCTTCCTTTCTCTCCACTCAATACTTCTTATATGAGCAAGATAATATCCTCATAACACTATGTAACAAAAATTGGGAAAAAATTATGTTCCTGGTTTGAAAGTGTTATTCCTGTATTTACTTTGAAAGTAGTTGTTAGACTGCGGAAATTTTATTTTTGTGGCTGTCACAAGCTATGTTGAATTGGTTGAGATGTTCATTGAAAAACCCTAGCAAAATGTGATGCATGATGTCCCGCAAAAACAACATTTTTGCAGTTTAATTCCATGTTTTTATGATATAACCTAGGAACTAAAATTGTGTTACATACAGAATAATGGTATCCTTGTTTGCCTTGTTCCCACAACATCTGGAATTTACCTTTGGGATCAAGGTTGGCTCAGATCTAAGCACAGCTCTCTCTTCATGGAAAACACACAGTTTTGATCAAAAGCACTCAGTTTTGCAACTTTCCTTGCCTTAATGACGGTGGCAAAGGAGATTCTCTAAATGTACAGAAACACCAGGGAACGCAGAACAGATTTGGAGTTGAATATCCTCAGAATAGGTTGACAGATGAGGGAGTAAAGATGTTGCATGACTTTACTACTTCAAGATGTGAATGGGAACAAATACATCTATCTATCTGTCTGTCTATCTGTTGATCCATCCATCCATCTAATGAAGGGTTGGCTAGTTTTCCATCTGCATAGTGGTCCAGGGTGAAAAGGAGGACACATACCTCAATGGCAGAGCAAATCCTTTGCATGGAAAACGTCCCAGGCCCAATTCTTGGCATTTCCAACTATATCAGACTTTTCAATTCAGGCCATTTTACACGCTAAGGTACCCCATCCCTTTTGATATAGACCTTGCCTTCACTATAACATCCTGCATATATTCATGTATAAACTAACCTCATGTAAAAGTCAAGGGCAGGTCTGTTAACAGTTAAGGTCTAGTATTAACTCTTATAAAGAAGTAAACCATTCCCTCCTTTGAGTAAAATAACAAAAAGTGAGATCTTAGTTTAGTCCATCCTGAAAGAACCTCAAAAAGCAATGTCTCCCTCTGCTCTCTCAGCACTCATTTGAGGGGAAATTCCTTCATTTTCCTATCCAGATATTCCAAAAAAGAAAATCATAAAAAGTAGCACAACACTATAGAAAGTATATGCCATCATTCAAATAGTGGTTCATAACCTTTTGAAATTACAGATCACCGCATAGAAAATAATTAAAGCTATAGGTTATGCCCAGGAAATGCATTTAAACATAGTATTCAAAATTAAGAAAAAGGAAACCGAGGAGGGAGAAAAACACCTTTTTTGCATCTGGTTCACAGCAACACAAATAATTTATCTCTAATTTTAACAATGGAAAAATTAGTATGTGTAAAGAATTAATATTAATAAACAGAAAACCAATTACAGACACATTCCGCAGTGTAGATTTAGTGTAGCAGTTTTTATTTTTCCCTTAAGCTTCAACGGAGCACTCAAACCCAAAGCGACAGTTATCTTCTCAAAGTTAACAAATACCTCGACTTCAAACATGGGGCTCATTAATTCTTTTTACATTCAAGCCCGAGTCCCATTCAGTATTCATGATGATGCCTTTCAATAATGAGTCACAATGCGAAATGAAAGGCGTAGAGTTGATAGATGTTACAATACACATTTAATTCACAATTACATATATAAATATATCACTCCAATCATTCCCTGCCAATGATTAAATTATAAATACAAACCCTATTAATTTTCCAGAACTATTTGGATTCTCAATCATATGAACTATATATATATTGTATTTCATGCATTTGCTCAGTCTGTGTGTGACTGCAGGGCTTGGGTGGGAAAGCACAGGTTGCTATTAGAGAGATATGGAGGAAAAACATTTCTGGATTAAATATGCTGTTTAGCTGCCCCAGAATCAGATATGTGGTCTGCTATCCTAAGCATGTGAGCATGCCACTGCAACCATAGCGTAAATGGTCTCCTGCAATTTCCTATGAGAAATTAAACAGAGAGCAAATAAGTTCATTGAATAACAAGCTAAGCAATTCCAAAACCCAACAAACACTTTAACCAAAGCAATTTGGCTCTACTTCCTTTAACTGATAGAACAAGGGTCATCTGCGGTGGGCTTGACTTCACCTTCCAGCAATAAATTCATCACCACTTTTGTTAAATAGCTGCAGGTTCCCCTTTTTCCCAGCGGAGGAGTGTTGTAAAAGGAAGTCATGTCATCCTGTGTAAAACAAAACAAGAATTTGGATCTCAGTCGCAATGTTCATAGATTATGAGGGTTGAATGAAAAGTAATGCTTCCACCTTCGTTAATTGGGTTTGGATGGGAATATTTTAATAAATCAAACACAGAAATAATCCTTAGAATGTGCTCTTTAACTACTACTATTCACTTTTCCACATAATCACGAGACAACTGGATACATTTCTGCCAACAATGAAAAAGTTTTCTGAAGCCATCATGGAAGAAGTCGACACTCTGTTTCCGCAACCGGCATCTCACAGTACCTCCTGCACAGATCTTCCAATAGCCAAGCAAAGTAATAATGTGACCCACACATTCTTGTGGAATGCCGATTATGCTTGAAATTTCTCTCTGAGTGATCGTCCTGAATCAATCTGTCAACCTTTTGCTTGTGAAACTCGGTGGTAGCTGTCACAGGACGTCCAACTCTTTGTTTGTCACGCAAGTCAGATGTTCCCACCTCAACATCTTTAAACTTACTCACCCAACATAAACACGATCACCATAAACGGCTTTCATTCTCTGATGAATATCTTTTGGGGTGACACCTTTTGCTGTCAAGAATTCAATGACTGCACGTTGCTTAAGTCGCATTGACCGACTGCCTGCACAGGGTTCAATACTTCGAACTTTAACAACACAACCGTTCAATGCTAAGACTTTCTGTCAAATGGAACTGTAGAGGAGAGTCTACTGAACAAGCCAGTACCTGCCGCATACCAGTACTGCCATCTGTTGAGGATTTATGCAGACAGAGGCATTACTTTTCATTCAACCCTCGTACAATGAGGCCGAATGAAAGATTGAGGAGAGTCACAGATGGAAGATGGTGCGGGGAAGAGAGGGACGCTGCACACACTCGGCGTTCCCTGTCGCTTCGCATGATAAACATTTTGGATTCCCACCAAACTAGAAGGAAGAAGTAAGGATGAGGAAGCAAAAGGGGGAAGAAATTGCCCCTTGTACCTAAACATGGACCTTTACATTTAGTTAAGGATCTGATCTGAGTTCATTAAAAAATACTGTTCAAAGCAAGATGAGTCAGACACTTTTATTGGGCTTTAAACACCACCTTTGTGCTAAGGCAATGCAGCAGCAAATCATTCCGTAGTCTTTCAATGAGTCATAGCTTCATTGCTGTTGAATGTATGGAGCTTATGAACTCTTCATAAACTGCAGTTGTCTCAGATCAGTACATGTTTGTTTGCTACAGATATTGTTCTGTCGGCCTTGATGGAACAGCCGTTCTTTCACGGAAAGAGGCAAAATGGCAGAGTTGTTGTAGGAATGGAGGAGAGCTCTGAAGCAGAGGAAGGTTGGGAAGGTCAGAGTAGATAAACAATGGAGAGTGATGGTGAGAGAAGGGCCAACTGAGTAGATGGAAAGGAAGGGTCACGGTTAGCACACGAGGTTAAACTGTCAGCTAAAGAAGATCTTGCCGACTGGAAGGTTGACAGTTCAAACCGTGGGCCAGGTGAGCTTCTGCTGTCAGCCCAGCTTCTGCCTACCTAGCAGTTTGAAAACAGCAATGTGAATAGATTAATAAGTACTGCTTTGGCACAGGGATAAAAGGCGTCCCGGAAAAACATGCCAGCGGAAGGCATTCATGGACAACATAGCTCCTCGGCATGGAAGAATGGAACAACAGCACTGCCCCATGGCTGAGTCGAGCACAACCGGATATGAAAAAAATGCCGGAGATTAAAAAAAAGGGAAGCCTTGCCTCTGTATTGTCTGCATTTATCAAATGTAAAAATGGCATTGAATGTTTGCCATATATGTACCTATAATCTGCTCTGAGTCCCCTCAGGGAGATAAGAGTGGAATATAAATATATTATTATTATTATTATTATTATTATTATTATTATTATTATTAGGCCAGTTTTGGGGTAAAAGACAGAAATTCTCTGGCTTTTATTGTACTTTGAGTCAGTGATGGGATGGATTCAGTGGTTCTGATCTATCTGCAATAAGTCCTAGCTCCTGAAACTTGGATTTAGACCCAAACTTGGAGTGTCTCGAAGCACCTCTTAAAGAGGTAACAATTTATAGATCATGATTTTCACAGCTGTGCATTCCTGTGAATTTCAAACATTTCTACATTCCTGAGAATCTCTGTGAAGGCCCTGTCTTTTTGTCAATCATCACATAGTCAGCGATATACACCCAGCCTAAGCTGTTCTTCTAGAACATTGGATCCCAACCTTCTTCTTCTTTTTTAATCAGGGACTACTTGACCAGGGACCACTTTCTAATATTAGTACCAAAAGAGTTACAAATCAGTTTTTGGTCAACTTTAGATTTGATTTGGTTATTTTGAGTGCTGAGTCAGAAAATTGCACTGGATAGACCACATCAGCTCTAGTTTCTGATACAGAACATATGCTATCCAGTAGACACCATTTGCTCGCCCACAGAAAACTGTCATGGAACCAAGTCCCAGGGCTGAATTTCCAAGCCCTGGACTTGGAGTCATAACATAAATAATCCTGGAAGCACCTGGCAGAAGAAGATAGAATGAGCCTGGGAACTCGGGGTTGAAAGTATAAACAATTATAATTGGTATAGTGTGTGGGAATAGTAGAAATGTGATACAAGGGGTGGGGTTTGATGATGATATTTGCGTGTGGTGTTACGTTGCATCAGAGGTGATAAAAATGATTGTATGTAAACATTAGGTCATTCTCGACTTTTCCAAAGTCATGTATTCTTCAATAAAGATTGGATTTGAGAGCAGCTATCTTTGATCTGCGTTCAGACTGGTCCTTTGAAGTGAGCCTGACAATTAAGTCGAGAATCCCGTTCTCACCCTCCTGCGGATTCGCAGTGAAGTGATAATGAATGAAGAAGGAGATCAAAGCCCAAATGGAGCAGGGAGGCCTTTGCCAAGGGCCCGGCCGTTGGGGGAAGAGACGCTGCAAGCCATAGCTTCCTCTACGGGGTACCCCAGGCCGAACGGCGTGACCCAGAGGATTCCCAGAGGAGGAAGAGGCGTCTCTGCGGCTGCAGAAACCAGTTGGGGATCTGGAGGAAGCATGCCGGAGACCGTGGCCCTGCGGTTATCCATCCTGGAAACTAATTTATCCAGGCTGTCGGAAACCGTGGGGAGGTTGGTGCCACTATTGGAAGAGAATCTCCAAAAGGAGCCCACCCGATATGGCGCCGAGAGAGAGCCAAGTAAAGAAGGAGATTGGAGCCAGAGGGGCCAGCGCGCCTCAACGCAGAGCCCCGTGGAGGCGAGGGGCGAGGGGGATGAGGAATACTGGCAGGAACTGGAGTTCCGAGACAGAATGGCGCGCGAAGTGGAGCGCCAGCAAGCTCTGGGAACTCTGAGGCCGCCAACTCCAACAGAACTTCCAACCCCCCGAATGGGCGTCGGGGTGGAAAGACCACTGGGGCCAGGGATCGGGTCCAGTGGATTAGCGGACGAAGGCGGAGAGGAGCCGGAGATCCAGGAAGAGGAGGAGGATGTGCCGTACGACGAGGGAAGGCGAGGTGCGGGGGCTACAGCGAGGCCCGCATTCGGATGGGTGGAAGGGCCGACAGCAGCGGCAGAATTTCGGGAGCCGCGCAGAACGACCGCCGGAGTGGGGCGCGGCGTGTTCAAAGGGGCCGTCCAAGGAAACCCGATGCAACCCTTCCCCATGCCTCCCAGACAGCATCAACGGGCCGCAGAATGGATGCAAAGGAGGGAAGATCTCAAACTGGAATACGGAGGGGAATCATCTGAACTGAACTTTTTCCTCATTAGCATCAGAGGATATATGGAAGACAATGCACACACATTCCCCTCTGAAGCAAGCATGGTTCGGGCCATCGGCAACACACTAAAGAGAGGCCAGCTGGTATGTGCAACTACATGCCAGACGCGACCCATGCCTGAGGTCAGTGCCCCGCTTCCTCGCCGCACTGGAAAACCGGTTCAGAGACCGGCTAGAGCAATTGAGGGCTCGAGACCAGCTTAAAGGAATAAAGCAGAGGGACAAAACGGTGCCCGAGTACGCAGAGGAATTCCTCCATCTCGCGGAAAGGGTACCAGAGTGGTCTGAAGTGACCAAAGTGGAGATATTTAAAGAGGGACTACGCCCCGAGGTTTTTAGTTGGGCAGCGCACAGAGACGACCCAGAAACACTCCAGGGCTGGATACAACTAGCGGGGCGCGTCGAATCCACCCTGGCCCAAGTAAAGCGTTTCAGGGGCGGCGGCGGCCAGCAAAGACCGGTGGCGAGAGGTCGAGGAGAAACGAGGAAGCAGGAAAGGCCCGGAGGGAGGCCGGGGATCCCCTTCAAAGGAGATGACAACAAACCCAAGCCGGGATGCTTTGTATGTGGGAAGACGGGCCATCGAGCAGCAGAATGTTGGGCCCGGAAGGGGGAGCCGCCAAAACCCTCAAAGCCCAAGCCAGCAACCGGGAGGCGAGCGGAGGAGGAGGTGCGAGCCCCAGAATCTTCGGAAAGGCTGGTGAGTCGAGACAAACGCATGCTAGTAGTGCCAATCTGCCTATCGGGGCTAGAGAATCGGGCCACCTGCAGGGCATTCGTGGATTGCGGTTGTTCTAGGAACATTATAACTCCGGAACTAGCAGGAGCGCTGAAATGCCAGCAGACGTTGCTTGACTCCCCAATTGCATTTTCGCAGCTAGATGGATCAGTTGCTGCTGGGGAAGTATCTACAAAGGAAATACGGGGGGTCCCATGTAAAATAGGCAAATGGGAAGGAAGAATATCCTTTGTGATAGCCCCTATTGCCACATACCACGTAATACTAGGGATCCCATGGCTCGAACAGGCAAATCCCGAAGTAGATTGGAGAGGAAAGAGCCTAGCATTTAAAGAACAACAGACGCAATGGGAGATAAGCAAAATAGCAGGAGAGGAGGACGAGGGAGATGAAGCAGGTGAAATAGACCCACAGCTATTGCCACCTGAATACAGAGACTTTGTGGATGTTTTCAATCAGAAAGAGGCAAGTAAATTACCTCCCAAGAGGAATATAGAAGTAGAAATTGAAATAACCCCAGGAGCAAACTTACCAAAACCAAAAGTGTATCCCATGTCTGTTCAGGAGAAGGAGGAATTGAGGAAATATATTGATAAGAACCTGGCGCGAGGCTTCATTAAGCCATCCAATTCTCCTCTCGGAGCCCCAGTGTTATTTAGGAGAAAGAAAGACAACTCCCTAAGATTGTGCATTGACTATCGAAATTTAAATGCAATTACTAAGGACAATAAATACCCTATGCCCTTAGTAAAGGATTTAATTACCGTATTGAAGAAAGGGAGCATATTTACTAAACTTGATTTAATTGAAGCATATCATAAATTAAGAATCAAACCTGAGGATACTTGGAAAACTGCATTTTCCTGCGCATTCGGCCATTTTGAATATAAAATTTTGCCATTTGGGTTAAAAAATGGCGGCAGTTGCTTTATGCAGCTTATAAATGAAATACTGCACCCATTGTTGTACCGAGGGGTATTCATATTCCTTGATGATATCTTGATCGTGAGCGAAGATAAAGAAAAGCACGTGGAATTGGTCCGGGAAGTTTTGCAGAGACTAAGGGAAGCAAAGCTGTATGCAAAACTGTCCAAATGTGAATTTAATAAAACTCAAATTGACTTTCTGGGGTATCGGATATCTCCAGAAGGGTTAGCTATGGACCCGTCTAAAGTATCAGACGTAAAAGAATGGGGAGTACCCCAAACAAGGAGGCAATTGCAATCATTTCTGGGGTTTGCAAATTTTTATAGATCGTTCATAAAAGGCTTTGCGCAAATAACCGCACCCCTTACTGAACTTTTAAAAACAAAAGGGAAAGGGGAGACAGCAAAAGTGAAAGCTCCTGGCGCCAAACTGAGTTGGACGCCAGAATGCCAAAAGGCATTTGAAACCCTAAAAGGATGCTTCACAGAAGAACCCGTCCTAAAACACCCCGATATCCGGAGCCCTTTCATAATCCATTGCGATGCTTCAGACTGTGCATACGGGGCAGTACTATTGCAAAAGGATCAAAATGGGAACTTAAAACCTTGTGGATATTTGTCCCGGAAGTTCAGTGAAACTGAAAAATGTTGGCCCATATGGGAAAAAGAGGCATTAGCCATATTAAAAGCCTTAGAATGCTGGCGACACTTCCTCGAAGGGAGCGGAATCCCATTTGAAATTTGGTCTGACCATAAGAACCTCCAGTATTTAAAATCTCCTCGAAAATTGTCCCCCAAACAAATTAGATGGGCACAATACTTCAGCAGGTTCGATTTCCAATTAAAGTTTTTCCAAGGGAAACAGAATGTCTTGGCAGATGCTCTTTCACGCATGCCTCAACACGAAGGCATAACCACAGCAAAAGAGGGAACAATATTCTCTGATAAACAATGGGGCTTAGCTGTCAGGACAAGAGCGCAAACCCAAAGAGAGAACACTGCTATTATTGAATTCGACGGGGAAAGTAGTTGGGGAAAAGAACTGAAACAGTCATACGAAGGAGATCAGTGGATCGCATCCAACGCAGAAAAGGGGGAGCAGAAGGGGGGATTTTGGTTTGTGAACAAGAAACTGTATATCCCAGCAATATTAAGGATTAAGATTTTGCATCGTTTTCACAATAACCAGAGCGCTGGTCATACAGGAATTACAAAAACAACAAAGGCAATAGCAAAACATTGTTGGTGGCCAGGAATGAGGAAGGACATAAAGAATCATGTTGTTCAATGTGATGATTGTGCCAGAAATAAATCGAGAGGAGGGAAGCCAATGGGATTATTACAAACAGTAGCGGAACCTACCAGGCCTTGGGAATGTGTAGCTATGGACTTTGTGGGGGAACTGCCGGTTAGCAAAGGACATCGTTATATTTGGACAGTATTAGACCTGTTTTCTAAACAGGCCCACTTTATAGCACTGACAAAATTACCATCGGCAGAAAAACTAGCTGAATTATACATAAACCATATTTACAAACTTCATGGATGTCCCAGTAGAGTGGTCAGTGACAGAGGGGTTCAATTCACAGCAAAATTTTGGGAAAAATTCTTGGAAATGCTAGGAGCAGAAAGGAGTCTAAGTTCTGCTTTTCACCCCATGACAAACGGGGCAGTAGAACGTACTCAACAGACACTTGGGCAGTTCCTTCGAATGTACTCTAACATGAGACAAAATGACTGGTCTAAGTGGCTGGCTTTCGCAGAACTAGCTTTTAATTCGACTATACATTCAGCAACAAATAAAACTCCCTTTGAAGTAGTTTACGGGTATGAAATACAGCCTCTGCCCCAGTTGCCAAAATGGACAGAGAATGAAGAAACAGGGGCAGGGAAATGGAAAACTCAAATGCTAGAATGCTGGAGTCAAGTGACTGCATCCTTAAAGGAAGCACACAAAAAGTATAAAACATTCGCAGACAGAAAAAGGGTGGAAGGCGATAAATTGGAGAAAGGAGATTTAGTGTGGTTAAGTACCCAAAACATCAAATTGGGGCTGCCTTCGAGAAAATTGGGCCCCAAATATATTGGACCATTCAGAATACAGGGGGTTATCAACGAAGTGACTTTCCAGTTGGCATTGCCAAAAAGTTTAGGGAAAATACACCCAGTATTCCATCGCAGCTTACTGAAAAAGTATATGGGTACTTTGGACAAAATGGACACATAGAGTTATTGTTTGATTTATTTCAGGATTGTGATGAAAGAAGAGCCGAAGAGGAGGACGAAGAAAAAGAGGGCGCCATGTCATGGAACCAAGTCCCAGGGCTGAATTTCCAAGCCCTGGACTTGGAGTCATAACATAAATAATCCTGGAAGCACCTGGCAGAAGAAGATAGAATGAGCCTGGGAACTCGGGGTTGAAAGTATAAACAATTATAATTGGTATAGTGTGTGGGAATAGTAGAAATGTGATACAAGGGGTGGGGTTTGATGATGATATTTGCGTGTGGTGTTACGTTGCATCAGAGGTGATAAAAATGATTGTATGTAAACATTAGGTCATTCTCGACTTTTCCAAAGTCATGTATTCTTCAATAAAGATTGGATTTGAGAGCAGCTATCTTTGATCTGCGTTCAGACTGGTCCTTTGAAGTGAGCCTGACAGAAAACCATATTTAATAATATAGAGCTGATGTGGTCTATTCAATGCAATTTTCTGTATCAGCACCCCAAATAACCCCAGGAACCAGCCTAAAAATGAAGACACCAAGGTGCCCCCGCTTCCAAGTGTGACATGGAATGACTCCGCTCAGGAGGAGGAGGGAGGAAAAGCAGCAGTCAGGAGGCTTGTTGCACTTTTTGTGGGCACTCAGCCTCTCCCCTGATACAAATTTTTTTTATTATCATGTTGTTAACTTATCTTGCTGTGGCTTTTTAGTAAACCGTCTTCAAACTGATGCCAAGAGAAAAGCAGCATATAAATAAAATACATGGCAAGAGGCTTGAAGAAGCTGCCACATTTGCCTCCTTATCAAAGTAATGCTTATATTGAGGATTACTAGAGCCCAGGAAGAAAATAGGAGCAAAAATCATTAACTCTACTGACCTGTTTCTCAGTGCCCTTGAGTAGGCTCTGGTCCTTCTGGAAATCATGGAAGGCTTCTTTCATCAGCTTATCCAGATCCACTTTATCCTGAAACTCTAATTCAGGGTTTCTTTCCAGAATGAGAGAGACAACCATCAAGAGCTAAATCATAAGAGAAAGCAAGAAGATTCAGGCACATCATCTTATTTTTTGAGAACCATTTAAAATCCACTTTAAAGGAATGCAATAAAGCCACAAAGTGAAAAAAAACATGAACACCAGTGAAAGTTTTTACAGATTTGGATCTGGCTGACATTAAACTTTTTAAGAGGCACTATTTCTGGTGGATAAAACTTTGTATATTCATGGCTTTGCAATAAACATTAAAATGTCTATGTGAGGGTTTTTATTTCGTGTCAGGAGCAACTTGAGAAACTGCAAGTCGCTTCTGGTGTGAAAGAATTAGCATCTGCAAGGACGCTGCCTGGGGAACGCCCGGATGTTTGATGTTTTATCATCCCGTGGGAGGCTTCTCTCATGTCCCTGCATGGGAAGCTGGACCTGACAAAGGGAGCTCATCCCGCTCTCCCTGGATTCGAACCGCTGACCTGTTGGTCAGCAGTCCTGCTGGCACATGGGTTTAACCCTTTGCACCACCGGGAGCTCCTTATGTGAGGGTGTGAGAGATAGATAAGCAAGTGACGGAGGCCACAAAGAAGAACATAAAACTCATATTAGCAATTTAAGGCAAAATAATAATCTTACATTAGTTCTATTCACACACTGCATGAGTCTACACTGCCATATAACCCAATACAATGCTGTAAGGTATTTTCCAGACAGTCTGGGTTAGTCCAATGGGCTTTTCTTTCAAACAGCATCCTGCTCAGCTATCACCGTATTCTCCATCACACAAATCTATTTTCTTCTTAAAGGTAAGAGGAATTATTTGCTTTATACATTTTTTAATGCAATACACACCTCTACAATTATTTGCCTGTATTCAGGCTGATCGATATTCTTTAACATGTCCTCAACCAGGAGGGAAAAATTCATTTCATACATCGTCATGTCGGACAAGGTTGGTTGCTGAAAAAAAGAGGAAGAGAAAAACAAAGGCTTAAAATGAGCTGCAACAGAGGAGAGAATCTCTATAGAGTAGTAGAGTCATGTCAGATCTCTTGTTTGGTAAGAAAATAAACACAGATCCTGTTTGTTTTAAGGAAGGATGTAATTTGAAGCTATTATGTGAGGGTCATTTGTTAGGGTAAACTAATGTTCTCTTCAGAATAAGGAATTGCTGTAATGCTTACATATGAACAATAATACAGATATTAAAGGGGCAGGAAAGGAGTAACCAAATCAATCATTATTATTTAAACTGGTATATACAGTACAGTCTCACTTATCCAACATTCACTTATCCAATGGTCTGGATTATCCAACGCAGTCTGCCTTTTAGTAGTCAATGTTTTTGTAGTCAATGTTTTCAATACATTGTGATGTTTTGGTACTAAATTCGTAAATACAACAATTACTACGTAGCATTACTGCGTTGTTAAACATGATGTTTTGGTGCTTTAATTTGTAAAATCATAACCTACTTTGATGTTTAATAGGCTTTTCCTTAATTCCTCCTTATTATCCAACATATTCACTTATCCAACCTTCTGCTGGCCCGTTTATGTTGGATAAGTGAGACTCTACTGTACCTCTATATAGGTAAAGGTTTCCCCTGACATTAAGTCCAGTCGTGTCTGACTCTGGGGGTTGGTGTTCATCTCCAGTTCTAAGCCGAAGAGCTGGCATTGTCTGTAGACACCTCCAAGGTCATGTGGCCGGCATGACTGCATGGAGCACTATTACCTTTACTTTGCTGAATTTGTTAAAATGAGGTAAAGATTGTGAACTGAATCTGTATCATTCCTATTCTTTACAGATGGGGAACTGAGGCTAAATATTATTGGTGTTTCAAAGGCCAGCCCTGGATTACAGCTTCTCCCATAAAACAAAAAGAGACATTCTGTTTATGGAAAGACATGTCCGGATATCCAATCCAATATAACAGAAGCGGGCAACTGTCAGGGGTTTGTGGCATCATGAAGGACACACACTTTTGTTCCACCATTCATCACAATGAGGGATGGTGCCTTGTATTTGGAGACCCTTTAAACTCTATTATCACATAATTTCAGGTCTAGATGGTGCTTCTTCCTGGAGGACTGAAAAGACTATAAACTGAGCCAGATCAGCTTTATGACCATTAGGTTACACTTGACTTTCTCTTTGGGGAAGTACACAGAATCAGAGTTGGAAGAGACCACATGGGCCATCTAGTCCAAATCCCTGTCATGTAGGAAAAGCACAACAAAAGCCCCCCAACAGATAGCCATTCTGTTTAAAAGCCTAAAGGAATGCGCCCTCACTGGACTCCAAAGAAGAGAGAGTTCCACTGCTGAACAGCTCTTATAGTCAAGAAGTTCTTCCTAATGTTCAGGTAGAATCTCCTTTCCTGTCATTTGAACACATGGCTCAATTGAATCCTAGTCTACAGGATAGCAGAAAATAAACCAGCTCCCTCTTCCTTATGACATCCTTTCACATATTTATACATGGCTATCATGTTTCCTTTCAACCTTCTCTTCTGCAGGCTAAACATATCCAACTCTTTAAGCCGCATCTCAGAGGGATTCGTGGTCTCCAGACCTTTAATAATTTTGGTTGCCCTCCTCTGGACACCTTTCAGCTTGATAATATCGCTGTTAAACTGTGGTGCCCAGAATTATTTATTTATTTACTACGTTTATATCCCGCCCTTCTGACCCTGAAGGGGACTCAGAGCGGTTTACAAATAATATTTACATACAGTGTAGTATATCACTAGCACAGCACAACACTAGCACTATATACCAGCATATTGCACCACATCACTATACTGCAATATTACCAGTAATATGACATGTAATAAATAATATATAATTAATACTATTATAGGTAAAGGTAAAGGTTTTCCCCTGACGTTAAGTCCAGTCGTGACTGACTTTGGGGGTTGGTGCTCATCTCCATTTCTAAGCCAAAGAGCCGGCGTTGTCCGTAGATACCTCCAAGGTCATGTGGCCGGCATGACTGCATGGAGCGCTGTTACCTTCCCGCCAGAGCGGTACCTATTGATCTACTCACATTTGCATGTTTTCGAACTGCTAGGTTGGCAGAAGCTGGAGCAACAGCGGGCGCTCACTCCCCTCCTGGGATTTAAAGCTCAGCGCTTTAACACACGGTGCCACCACCAGGGGCCCTTAATATTATTATATTGTATTAGTATTAGTATTATATTGCATTACATTGTAATATTATTATCAATATTATGTGCATACACAATATATTAATTATTATTTATTACTGTAAATTACATTGTACATTATTAAACACAGTATTCCAGGTATTCTAGGTAAAGAGGTCTAGGCAAAGCAGAATAGAGAGGCACCCTGACTTCCCTTGATCAACAATTTTAATCATATGTTTTATATTTTTCTATTGTTTTAATTGTTTTATCGGATTTTCATTGCTGTTTTAATTATGTGCAGGCATTGAATTGTTGCCAATTTGTACGCCGCCCTGAGTCCCTTCGGGTGAGAAGGGCGGGATATAAATGTTGTAAATAAATAAATAAATAAATAAACAAGCATCAAAGAATCATAAAGCTAGAAAAGACCTCAAAGATAATAATATACTGTTCTAAAAATCTGTTATAGGCCCTGATTCACTCTGAAATGTCTTGACTAAGGCTTAATAGCTGGAAGTAAGATATTTAAGCTAATATATGTAAGATATAGCCCTCCTACCACTGGAATGCGGATAAAGGCAGATCCCTCTCCTTGGTTTCATCCTATTCCTTTCCAATATGGGAATTTTTCTGCTATAGAATATCTTGTGGGTGGGCATGCATGCTTTGCTTTAAAAAATGAAGGTGGCATGAGTATTTTGCATGTTAAGTTACCTGAGGCAAAAAATTCCCAGCTACTATTAAACCATTGGGGGTCCTCTCCAAGATTTGCCACACTCGGTCATAAAATCCACTTGGTGTTCGGTTCAGGGAGCCATCAATCTGACGCCTATTCAACCAGCATCTGCGAATCAAAAATGCAAACAAGATGACTATTAGCCCACAAAAGCAATCTGCTTCCAGATCAAAACAATACTTGTTTCTGTGGATTAATTAAGTTCGGTAAGAAATAAGAGAAAAAAATGTGAGTCCATCAATGAGACAAAACACAATATGCTACCTCAAGGTTCTTGTAAAATGTTTTTTTTTATAAAATTCTCCTTCATTTTCAAAAAGAACAAAATTCACCTCTTAAATAAATCAAAAGGCACAGTCTTAACAGTAGGAGGTGTTAAGTTAAATATGTGCTTTATAGCTGGGTTGAAAAAGGTTTTCCAAAAGTTAAATCTCCTTATAAGGAAAGACAAAGGAAATGAAGCAAAGCAATTGCTTTGGGTCACGACCAAAGCTTAATCTCACAGAGGAAGCAAAAGCCTTCATGCCGAAAAACATCCTAACCTTTCAAATATTTCCACAATCTTGTTGCGTTTGAAAAATTTAAGAAGTGCCTTTTTTTCTGTGATTCACCTCAATTGTTGCATGCTTCCCTTAACTACATTTCTCTTGGAATACTGCATTTAATTTAGAACATTGCTGTTACAAGTTCTTTTTTAGCAAATACAGTAGAATCTCACTTATCTAGCATTCACTTATCCAACATTCTGGATTATCCAATGCAGTCTGCCTCCCGACTGGATCCACAGCTATTTCTCTAGGCAGCAAGGACTGAATATTTTTACAGATTTAACTTTCAACAATGTTGTTACTGTAAGGTCATTTTATGCAATTTTATCTTTATTTGTAGTCAATTTGTTAGTAGCCAATGTTTCTGTAGTCAATGTTTTCAATACATTGAGATGGTTTGGTGCTAAATCTGTAAATACAGTAATTACTACATAACGTTACCATGTACTGAACTACATCTTCTGTCGACTTGTTGTAAAACATGGTGTTTTGGTGCTTAATTTGTAAAATCATAACATAATTTAACATTTAATAGGCTATTCCTTAATCCCTCCTTATTATCCAACATTTTCGCTTATCCAACATTGTGCCGGCCCTCTTATGTTGGATAAGTGAGACTCTACTGTAATAATAATAATAATAATAATAATAATAAATCATCTTTATTTCTAACCCACCCTTTCTCCCCAAGTGGACTCTGAGTGGTTTCCAGAAACAAAATGGCAAACATTCAAATAAATATCCCTAAGCATTTCATCATAAAAAGACAAAAAAACACGAAACATCTTACACAGACTAAATGACAGTAAAAATACACCCAGAATTGACTTGGAATATAGATAGATGACAGATAGACAAACAGAGACAGGGGTCAAGTATACATCACAGAATAAGGGACTATTGTCTGACAGCAGAGCATAAGCTTTGCATCTCATAGGTCTCAGGTTCAATTCAAAGCACATCCCAGTAGGACTGACCAAGTCTCCTCATTTCATCCATCCATCAATCCCTTTATTTATATCCTACCATTCTATCAGACCGGGATTCAAGACAGCTGCCAAAAAGGCAGACAATTAGAATAAAAGCATGTCTAGCTAGAAACTTACAAAACTGAGATGAAAATGCAGTAGTGACAACAGAATTAGAACTCTTTAAAAACAGTACAGCATAATAACATGCTCATCTCCTGCTGAAAATCACTTTGCAAAGGCTTGGTAAGAAAACAACAGTACTCAAGATTGTGATTCTTTGAATTATCTTTGTGGCCTCGCACAAAGGCCTTTTGCACCTCCTCAGTCTCCAATTGGAAGGATCTAGAACTGAGTAGCTTGATAGGAGACCTAGACCTATCATGCACGTATCAGCCAGTCAAGTTATTGTTATCACTAGTTTCCAAGTCTGCAGTGAAGTGTACAGGGACCTGAAAAAAGGAAGATTTCCTGAAGGCAGAATAGAAGCTGGTTGGAATATGCCTCGACTGCAACCTGGAGCAATTTTTTTAACTGTGCAACTTTTAGTTTAGAGACCCTGTTTTTCAGGATTTGTGTAGTAAATTTTCAACAATATATTCCTTTCCCAAACAAAAAAGTGTGTCAGAGTGATGCCTTCCTGGGGCAAGAAGTATAAAAATGAGAAGAGGGACCCCCCCAAAGTAAAGAGAAAAGTATTTTAAAATATACCAGAAGGAAGAGAAGATAAAGAAATATGTTAAACAGCAGTAGAAGGGATTAGAGTAAATCAAAGCAAAAAATAAGGACAAATCTACTCAAGTAAGTTTTAACTGAAGATATCAAGGCTCAGATATCTAAGGTAATCTAAAACAGAATCAATGGTCTTCGAACGTGACTTTCCTATCATACTAGAAGAAAAGAGGAATGATCTTTGGAAAGGTAGAAGTATATCAAACTAGGGATAGTCTAGGCATGTTCAAGACCCTTAACATACAGAGGCATGTTAGGCAAGGTGAAAAGATAACCAAAATGAGTTTACTGTAAACAAGATGAATAAAGGCTTAACTCCACCTGGGGCTATTGAAAGATAGCTTAAAACAATACACTACAAAAGGAGATTTTGCTGATTGAAGTCACCTCTCTGGGGTCTTTGAAAGTCCTCTGTCTCTGTTGTAAAGCAATGGCTCACAAGCTGGAGCCCAAGGGCTGTGAAGCCTAAGCTGGTCAAAGGCTTCTGTTGTCTCTGGGACTGGTGATATAATAATGCTGCTGAAAGCAGTGTTTAGTGCTAAGGATGCCTGTTTTGGATTGCTAGGCCTAGGATTTCCAAACAAAACCAGGCCTGTAGTCTCTATAGCTCTACTGCAGAAAAAGGAAGAGTCTAGCAAGGAAGCTCTATACAGGAAAATGGAATAATAAATCAACTAAGCCTAGTCTCTAGGTGTTTTTTATGCATCACCCAAAACTAATACAAATGGAAGTATCTCCACTATTGGAGAAACCTAAACAAAGGGAACTAAAGAAAGGTGAGGAAAAGACATAGCCAAGATTTCACAAGAGGCCCTTCACTGCTTAATACCAAACAATGATTTGGAATTTCATCTGAATACCATCTTCATACTGATATCCTAGTAAACAGTTGGGAAACTGTTAATAAGACAAGAGGCAATTATATACCCTGCTGGGTTTAGGAAGGGAGAGATGTCATAAATGTCACATCAGGGAGTTTTTATATAATGCTTTGAAAATAGTAGGGAGGCTGAAGAGCTCTCGTATAATAACATTCATTATGGAGTAATACATGGCTCGTTCAGTTTCAAACCTGAAGAATGGGCCATCCCACTTAAGGTTGTATTACATGAAGAAACCTGCATTCTAGGAAAGAAAGAATAGGCTTCTTTGGAAAATCTGCCTGTCGCTGCACTTTAGTTGGGAAAAGGAAATAAACTTGTTGTATTTTTCATTCACGTAAAGTGCTTTTTGTTTCCTCCAGGCAAGGGTATCTCCCCAGAGAAGCACTTCTCTTTGAAGATTTTTCGAGATAGAGAGCTCAAAAATAAAAATAAATAAAATAAAAGTAATGTTGCTGATGCCATACAGGAATTCGATTTCATAAAGAGATAAAATTGGAGATTAAAAAAATGGCTTAGCTGAAGAACTTCCTCTTCCCCAGAAGAAGGTGGCTAGGAAATAGTAAATGAGACATTTCACCAGGTTTCTCATCTTTCTCAGCTCAAAAGATAACACACTTTCATCAAAATTAGCAGAGCTGCCAGCAAAGAGAAAATTACACTCTCTCTCTTGACAGAGACAGGTGTTGCTACTGGAAGTGTATACACATACGGACATATAAACCGTTTGGCAGGAAAGTTGCCGCACCAAATGTTCATCGTTATTTTAAGAACTGACTTTGTACAAACAAACACCAAAGCCAGACTTGCAAAATACGATATTGTCACAAGGAAAAACAAGAGCAGGACCTAGGTAAACTGTTGAAAAGTTCACCAACGTTTGAAAAATCTCAGCTGAGATTTGATAGTAAGTATTATCCAACTTCTCCTTTGTGAGCATTTCAGATCACTGTCCCTAATAGTGACATGAATGCACAAGTTGCATGGCTAGAAAGGTTATTTTCTAACTTTTCAAAATGTCAATACTTTAGCCCACTTTCATTCCCAACCACACACAGAGACATTGATAACCATTCTTGGGATGCAGCCCAGGAGAAGAACTGTCACTGAAAAGAAGAAAGAGCACACAAGTGCGAATTTCTATCAACACGCATTCCCTCTCCAGACCTGCATTCCAGGTTTGTTCTGATGAGAAAGATAAACGTTTTCTCCCTTCTGCTGACACTGGATACACATTTGTGTATGCAGGGATGTATATCAATAGGCTAGTATAGGCAATAGGCTAGAATACCAAGCCTTGAGATTGCATAGGTTTGATGTAAATCAAAGATGGACAACTTGGAAGGGTCTAGGGGATATATTTCACTCTGATGTCTCTTGGTGAACCCAACAATATTTATTTATGTATTTATTTACAGTATTTATATTCTGCCCTTCTTACCCCGAAGAGGACTCAGGGCGGATCACAATATACATATAAATGGCAAACATTCAATACCATTAGACATACAACATACAGACACAGAGGCAATTTAACATTTTCCAGCTTCCGGCTTCATGTGGGTATGCTCAATTCTGGCCACAGGGAGAGCTGCTGCTTCATCAGTCACTTGTGACACCGAGTCCTTGATGGAGTACTTCCTCATTCCTCTGCACGCTACTGGAATGTTTTATGGTGTCATAAATTAATAGCCTCCCCGTATAAAGTGGAACCTAAATTTTTCTACTCAATGGATGCAACTGTTTTTTGAGTTGTTTAGGTCAACAACAAGCTAAGCTATTAATGGTTGGGAGCTCAATTCGACCCGGGCTGGCTTCGACCTCATGACCTCTCAGTCAGTAGTGATTTATTGCAGTTGGCTACTAACCAGCTGTGCCACAGCCCGGCCCTTGCTCAGATTCTTCTGGACTTTAAAAAACAACAACCTATCCCCCTTTCTTTGTTTAGAGCAGAGTTTCTCAAACTGTGCTCCTCCAGATGTTTTGGACTTCAGCTCCCACAATTCCTAACAGCTGGTAAGATGGCTGAGATTTCTGGGAGCTGAAATCCAAAACACCTGGAGGAGCACAATTTGAAAAACTCTAGTTTAGATGATGTATATAAGCGGATGTCCCCTGAAATCTTGATTTTCTCAGATTTTATACAAGGAAGGACATAGTCCAGACTTGAGAGCCTTATGGGGTCTAGAGACTTCCTAATTCTGTTGTTAACACTAGGAATCTGATCTTTTGCCTGATCAAAAGCTAAATTCCTTTTCATTTTAAAATCTGTGCTCCAATGTCCAGCTCACCTTTGCAACCTTAGGAACCTCACGTCAAAAAAGCACAGCTTTTCTGTTTGGATTTGCAGCTCTACTAATCCAACACCATCAATCACTTGCTATGATGTATATATAGCTGTTGATGCTGAAATTCAGCACAGAAGAACCCCACTCTATGAAAGTCACTTCCCTTCACCCCTAAATGTTACACTAATGGTGTAAAATTCCATATTACAGTCAGATTGCTGGCCCTTAGCAGTGGTTGAGTCACAGCAAGGCAGTATTGTCCTCGGCTTCCGCTGCGGTTGTTTGCGGTGCCCACATATCCACTCGCACAGCCAGCTAATATTAACAGAGTATATAATCTTAAAGCAACACACTCCAGGCAATGCAGCCGCAGCTTGAGCATGCTGACAGGAAAGGGGATTTAATAACAGGCCAGAAGAAAGAGGTCAGCGATCAGCAGATAAGCCATGCTCTAACTGAAGCAAACTCCTTAAGTAACTACTCCCTGGGTTATGCTGTCTTTCTTCCCAGTGTCAAACTAGGTAAGGGAAATCCTGCACAGCAGATGCCTGCAGCTACTGCCAACCAAGGTATCAAATTCTGATGATAGAGCAAAGCCCCGTGGATGGAGACCAGATATACTCATCTCTGTCTGTCTTTGTTTTTGCTGCCTCAAAATAACATGAAATAAAAAACGAGTTTGAAAAGGAGAAAGAAAACAAAATCCTACGGTAACAAAGAATACGCCATCAATCCGCGAGGGATGCCACTGTGGGAGGTTTACGGAGAGAAAGCTGTTACCTTCCTTGCTGCTGCGGCTGGAGAATATCCAAGAGAAGCTGCTTCACCTCACTGGGAGACAGCTGATATAAATCCATGGGGGGCATCTCCCCTGCACGGATCTGCAGTTCGTACTTCATGGCGTGCACAATCCATCTGGAAAATACAAACAGCCATCAAATCAAGTCTTTATTTTGAAGAACCACGGAGAAGCAATCAATATTGGTAGCTGAAATCTCCTCTATCAAGGCCTGCAGCACTTTTAACCCTGCAAAACAAACACATCTAAGTATAAGTTCATCCGCTAAAGTTTGCTGGAGGCCACAGGAAGGAGATGTGAAGGATACAAGGCAGCTTCCTACACTCTTGTGGTTCCCAGTACTTTGGATGAGGAAGATGTTGTAAGAACACTTGCAAAAATGGATTCAGCAGAAAACAGCAACTAACACAAATAACTGCATTACACAAAAACTATATCTGTATAGCTGTGGCGCAGGCTGTTGAGCAGCTGCAATAAATCACTCTGACCATGAGGTCATGAGTTCGAGGCCAGCCCGTGGCGGGGTGAGCACCCATCAATTAAAAATTAAAAATAGCCCCTGCTCATTGCTGACATAGCAACCCGAAAGATAGTTGCATCTATCAAGTAGGAAATAAGGTACCACTTATAAAGTGGGGAGGCAAGTTTAACTAATTTACGACCTGGAATGAGGAAGTGCTGTCAGAGTGGATGATGAAGCAGCTGCTCCCCCCTGTGGCCAGAATCGAACATCCCCTCAGGAGAAGGTTAAATTGCCTCTGCGTCTGTCTGTCTCGGTCTCTGATGTGTTTATGGGCATTGAATGTTTGCCCTATGCGTGTATAATGTGATCCGCCCTGAGTCCCCTTCGGGGTGAGAAGGGCGGAATATAAATACTGTAAATAAATAAATAATAAATATCTATGTAACAGTACATGCTGCTGGAAATTAATTATTTTCAACACCCATCATACAAAGCCATACCCCAAAATATAAAGCATCAATGGCTTCAATTTTCTAAGTAGAATAGTCGTATGGATAACATCTGTTTATTATATATTTTCAGAACTGAATGATAGAAATGGCCCTCTGACTAATCAATTCAATTTTGAGGGCAACAAACATCAGAATATTCAAGAAATGTAATATCTAGTCAGTGGTGGATGATTGCATAGATATATTTACATGTGATCTGATAACACATGTATCTGTATTTGACATATTGTTGGAATTAATCCAAAACTTACCTAAAGCCCTTTAAGAAAAACAATGAAATAATGAATATGGCACTTAAAGATAAGATAATCCCGAATTCTTGGAGGCAAGCGGATATTATAGTGATTCCAAAAAGTGATACAAATACTGCAAATGTAAGGAATTTTAGGCCGATATCACTACTGAATACAGACTATAAAATCTTTTCAACAATCCTTGCAAATAGATTCAAAGTATTTCTGAATAATTGGATAGGGATTGAACAAAAAGGCTTCTTGCCAAATAGACACATGAAAGATAATGTCAGGTGCGTACTGGATATCATAGAATATTATGAAACATTCCATCAAAAAGAACTGGCCTTAATAACAATTGACGCTGAAAAAGCCTTCGATAATTTAAATTGGGAATTCTTTAAATTGCTGCTAAGAGAATTGGATATGGGCTACTATTTTATAAACGCAATTGAGGCGATTTATACTAACCAAGAAGCAAAATTGTTAATTAATGGACAGCATTCAGAATCTATCCAAATTGAAAAAGGAACAAGACAGGGGTGCCCCCTTTCCCCCCTCATTTTTATATTTGCTCTGGAAATCTTGATCAGAAATATACGGAAGGATGACCAATTAAAAGGCACTAAAATTAGAAACCAAGAATACAAAATCCGCGCCTTTGCTGATGACATTGTTTGTTTTATTGAAGACCCCCGCAGACACATAACAAAATGGATTAATAATATGGAAAATTTTGGCAAAGTAGCGGGTTTTTTCATAAATAAGGAAAAAACAAAAATTCTGACCAAAAATATAGTACGGGGAAATCAAGGGAAATTGGAGGAGGCCACAGGATTTAAGACGGTCGCGAAAGTTAAATACCTTGGAATTTGGATCACTGCAAAAAATGCCCAGTTATTAAAAAACAACTATCAAAGTAAATGGAAGGAAATAAAAACCGATTTACAGAATTGGCAAAGTTTAAACATCTCCCTCCTAGGAAGAATAGCGGTCATTAAAATGAATGTGCTCCCGAAATTAATGTATCTATTTCAAAATTTACCCATTTTAAGAACACAAAAAATATTTCAGGAATGGAACAAAGATATCACAAAGTTTGTGTGGAAAGGCAAAAGGCCGAGAATAAAATATAGTACCATGACTGATGCAACAAAAAGAGGGGGTTTCGGACTACCAAATATAAAACTCTACTACGAGGCCTGTGTCTTAAATTGGGTGAGAGATTGGATAGCCCTAGAGGATAACAATATACTGACCTTAGAAGGCTTTGACCTCCGACGAGGGTGGCACGCGTACGTGGGTTACGACAAAAGAAAGGTTGAAAAGAATTTTGGCAACCACTTTATTAGAGCTGCTCTAATAAAAGTGTGGGAAAAGTACAAAAAGAGGTTCTATAATAAAACCCCCTTATGGATCTCTTCTCTTGAATCATCTCAAAGTCACATATTGCAATGGCCCGTCTGGCCACGGTATAAAGATTTACTGGTGAAAAGCAATGGGACTTATGACTTGAAACCACAAGAAAGGCTAAAAGAAAAATTCAAAAATATGTCCTGGTTTCAATACGCCGTCATTAAGGAACAATACACTAAGGATGCCCGAATAGGCTTCAATGGCTTCAACTCCGTGTGGGACAGAATCATGTTAACTGAAAAGAAGGTCATCTCTAAAATCTATGATACATTACTAGAATGGTCAACAGAAACGACAGCAATTAAAAGCTGTATGATTAACTGGGCTAGGAACATCGGACACCCAATCATGTTAGATGATTGGGAACGGATATGGAATAAAAAACTGAAATATACCTATGCTACGGAATTAAAAGAGAATTGGCTCAAAATCTTCCACCGATGGTACATGTCTCCCAAAAAACTCGGACAGATGTACAAATCCTATAATAGTACCTGCTGGAAATGTAAAACACAAGAAGGCTCATTCTTCCATGTCTGGTGGTCTTGCGAGAAAACCAAAAGATATTGGAAGATGATCCATGAAGAGACACAAAGTATTTTAAAGAAAAAATTTCCACTTAAACCAGAATATTACCTTTTGGGAATAACAGACACAGAATTACAACTTGATAAAAACGACGACATTTTATTTATGTATAGCTCCACAGCTGCAAGAATAGTCTTCGCAAGAAATTGGAAAATGGCTGAACTTCCATCGAAGGAAATTTGGCTTCAGAATTTGATGGAAATACAGGAAATGGACAAACTAACTTTTTTGTTGAAAGAGTCCAGAGGACAGGGAATCAAGCATACAAACTGGGAGAAGCTTAGAAATTATATTTCACAATAATGACAGAAAGGAAAACGTTAAATAGATGACTTTAATACCCGATATGGAAGATAAAGGAAGACCATTATCCCAGCCCCCCTCCTCTCCTTACCCCCAGTACCTCTTCCTGTTATCCCTCCCACCCCCACCCTCTAGATCCCCCACCCTTCTCGCTCTCCCTTTCTACCCCTATTCACCCATTCCCCCCCCTCCCCGATCCCCTTCGATACCTACCACAATTGTTTTAATTACTGTACCTGTTAAACTTCAATAAAGATTAAATAAAAAAAAAAGAAAAACAATTTGAAACATTTTTTTCTTGCTGCAGTATATGTTAGCAAATGAATGTGATCAATCAATAGAGTATGAAAGAAATATTGAGACAGATACAATGTACGTGATTACATTATCTCTTTCTCGCTGTCAGTAGTTATAACACATGCCATAGATTTTAAACAACAACAACGAAACAGATCCCTATTCTTTTTCTTTGGTAATATTTCTCACAAGACTATAATATGGATAGCTGAGAATACGTTTCATGGCATGATTATATCTTTCTGCTAAAAGTTGCATATTGAGATGCTTCAGAAGATGGCATTCGCTTCTTTTAATTTGATGCAAAGTCACAAGAATGTCCTGAGAAGTCCCTGATGATCCAGCTATTATATTCATAACAGTCTTAAATATCCATTGTAAGGTTGGGGAATGTGCAGTTCTCCAGATGTTCAATAGCCATTATGTTGACTAGGACCTATGGGACATTCAACCTCGGGAGAACTATACAGGTCTTACGTTTAATCTTATGGCCAATATGCTAAGGACTGGGTTGTAGAATAAATTATGTTAAAAGATTTTGTAATTAACTAATCTTAAAGATGTGCCACTTTATCAATAGCATTAAACTTCTTCTCTTAAAAATAAAAAAGAATGTCCCTAAAAATTATTTTATGTCTCAAGCCACAATTCATAGCTTTGGAAGTATATGGCTGAAAAGTCTGATAATGTGAAACCTGGCTGGTCAGACATCTTTGGTACAATTCTCCAAAAGGAAGACAAAATGCACTGTTTACCTGGACTGCTTAATGGACTATTCAGAATGCTTGCAAAAGCTGGCATCTAGCCATTACAAGACACCACCATTTAGATTAAAGTGAACTTGCCTGCTCAGTGGAGCTTATCTGGACTACTCCTCCTGACCTCTACTTTAGTAAATAGTCATTTAAATTAGAGGTTTTTGTTTACTGTTTAATTGGCCTCAACACACATCTCTGAAATACCCTTTGCAAAAAGCATTGGCATCCTCACATTTTCCTCTGTAGCTAAATGGCAAAATGCCACTTTGGCATCCACCAAAATGTGCCTCAAGTATGTAATATTTCAAATCAACAGTGTTTTATATCTGCATAGTTCTGAAATTAATTTGGAGTAAAAAGTAATATGGATCAGAATGGGAGAAGACTTCTTTTGCCTTTCCCCAAATTGCTCAGGTAGATATGTCTCCCATCATTTCATTTTTTCTTCATTATTATCATGCAATGTTTATACTGAAGACGTTATATCAGTGGTTCTCAACCTGTGGGTCCCCAGATGTTTTGGCCTTCAACTCCCAGAAATCCTAACAGCTAGTAAACTGGCTGGGATTTCTGGGAGTTGTAGGCCAAAACACCTGGGGGCCCACAGGTTGAGAACCACTGTGTTATATACTCTACTTACTGGAGTTCTTACAGAACCAATCTTATTTCTTTGCACTAACAACTGACTGGCCAGCATTGAGGTAAAAAGGAAATTCAGACAGAAGGAAGCACTAGACAGAAGTTGTTTAAGAATGCTTGTTCTGGATCATGGTCCTTCTTCTTCTATGCTGCATTGCTCATGCTTTCAAGTCTCTCTTAACAGGAGGAATACTCTTCCAAGAGCCATTAATACTTTATTGATAAATCATTCATCAGTAGACAATGCAGTGCAATATACACAGGAGCTGAATTAAGAGAGCTAAAGTGCATTTAGTGTCAATTCCAACACAGCAGAACAACAGTGTTCTTTAATATTATGCAAAGCAAATGTAAGGCTTGTAGAACCTATTTTCTGTTAGAACCAGATATACACTTAGAATTTATAGACTGAATAACTTGCAAATCCACTGCTGATTCTTTGCCCCATAAGCTAGCTTTGTTTCTTGGAAGGGGGAAACCATTTAGTTGCTGTTGTAGTGAAACAACTGAGAGTAAGAAAAACTTGCCTACTTACAACCTTGAGCTTGTTTCCCAGTTTATTCCAATCTTTTGCCTGTCCCCGCACTAAATTAACAGTAAACTAATTGGAATGCCCAGTCTGAAACTGAGGGGAGGGATTACACTATGTAACACAATTTTTGTTTTGCAAACACTTTGTTTTTGAGGCAGGGACATCGTGCCGCACATTTTGCTATAGTTTTTTGCTGAATATCTCATAGTTTCAACCAATTCAACCTAGTTTGTGGCAGCCAGGAAAACGACGTTTCTGGAATAGAACAACTAATTTCAAAGTAAAGACCGTACAATTAAACAGGAAATCATTCCATGTTTTAAAATTAGTTTTTACCATTCTTGTATTGTTACTGTATTGTATCATTTGGTTTTAATGTGTTTTATTTGGATGAAGATGTTGTTTTTACATGTATTTTACTTTGCTTTTTGTGCTTGGCCCTGTGTTAGCCACCTCGAGTCCCTGGGGGAGATGGAGACGGAATAGAAAAATAAAGTTGTTGTTGTTGTTGTTGTTGTTAACACTTTCCAGCCAGGAACATAATTTTTTCAAATTTTGTTACATAGTGATATTACTATGGTTACTATCACATAAGGAGTATAAAAAGTTGTTCTTGTGCATTGTTCTCTTTTGTGTTGTTTTCCTTCTCTCTGTCTCAAACCTTCCTCTGGTGAGGTAATAGCAGGGTTTGACCAAATTCTTATTTTAAATAACAGAAAGGGGGGAATTTAAAGTTAAATGATACGATACATACAATGCAGGAACATGAAATGCACAGTGTATTTCTGGATCATTCTTAAACAATTGCATTCCAGTCAGTGAAATGAAATGATCAAGGAACTTTTTCCCTGGAGAAAGTCCTCAGCCCTGTTCATGTCAAAGGCCAAAATGCAGACTTGCTGAACCAGCGTTCAATGGAGATTACAAAGAAGAAGGACATAGTGAGGAAACAACTCCCAGGCTGCATTACAATTCTGGTCTTTCCCCAGGAATAGCGGCATTGCGCAAATGCATCAGTACAGGATCATGTTGCTTGAAAAGCCAGGTGGAATGATACACAAAATGGATAAATAATATATTCTCCATCTCTAATGGGTTCCATGAGATGTTCTAGCCGCCCTACAAAAGGTAAGGTGACAGATGGCATATACACAGCTCTTCCAAGCCTGAAGAAGCACTGTCTGCAAAAAGAACTGACTGACAGGACTTGGCTGGAATACATTTGATTGCAATTCCGTATAGTAATGGGACTGTCAGGATCTGGATCTATTTCAACCTGAAAGCTGGCACACAAATCAATAATGAGGCACCAAACCAAATCATTATTAAGCCAGAACACTATTTCTGGGAGAAGGTTAATTTTGCTCACCGGAGTGAATGATAACGGAAGAACAAGGACATTGAGTGTATGGAATTAACCTTGGATCAAAGTGAGTGGTTTTCAGATATAAAAAATGCTAAAGGGATGATTTCAATATAAAGGGAGTCAGTGAAGGTTTTTGTCTTATTTCTTTCTTTTGTATTCTTCTAGTCTGACTTTCTTCTATCATGGAAATCAAAGCAGTATACAAGGGATTCCTAGGCTATCACTGACCATACTAGGAATGGAAGAAATATTCACTATTAATTCCCAAAAACCAGGAAACCTTTAGATAGGAAAAACAACTGAAATTATTTGTCCTCATATGTGAGGATGAAATAGTCAAAGCCTGACATTTGTAGGCTGGATTCCTTTTTAGCTTCAGCAAAGAACCTGGATCATGAACCCTGAAACCACATCCTCAAGAGCCCTCTATAAACTATGTATTTCTCAATATGCAGAACCATTCAACCTAAGCATTTGTGCACGGCACTGGAGAAACATTCTGCTCAATGTAAAATGCATCTAATTCCTATTTACAAAGCTATTTTCAAAATAATTTTGTTTACCAGAAGGCTTTAGAAAATGTGCAAAAAAAATTAACCAAAATACAGAATTGGAGAATAATATCTGCTTGTTTTACAACAACAAAACTCCACTAAGAATGATAACTATACAGATAGTTCATACTAAAAGTAATTGATCCATTAGTGTGTAGGTTTTACATCTGATGATATTCCCTGTTTAATGGGTTTTCTCATAAGCAGATGCTGCGTTGACATCCTTTACAGAAGCCACAGTATCCAGCTATCAGGAACAAAGGTGGCTAAAGTCGAATGGCAGAAGAAGTAAAATTAAAGCCCAGATGGACTTAAAACGGTCTCTGCAAACTGAAGACGTAACAAGTTGACTCCTACATCCCACTCCTAGTTAACGCTTAAGCAAGCATTCAGAATCTAAAGCAGATAAACAGCTTGCAAAAGGAAAAGATGTGTCTCCTTAACAGAAACCAATGAATGCAAAGGTGAACGAAGCACATCATTCCTTAGAAAACAATACACAGTAAAAACATATTTTGGGTTGTCTTATAGAACCCCCTTCTTTACATTCTGTTCTCTATAGTCATGTCAGCATGCTCTCACACACATATTGTTCTGTACTCATAAAGACAGATTCACAAAACATATGGCAATAATAAACATACTGCTCTGGAAAGCACCAGTGCAAGGAAGGAGATGTTCTATACTGTCCTTTGGCTCAGAGACTATGGAAAAGGTACTTCTTTGGACTATAACTCCCACATTGAAAAACTACATAGCAAAATGTGGTGCAGGTTGCCCCTCCTGCACAAAGTTTTTGTAGTTTAATACACTTTTTCCAGGTTTTTATGATTGAACCAATTAGGAAATGGCATTTAAAACCTAGGAACAAAAACTGTGCAATTAAAGAACCACTCATGGTAAACCCTGGAATACTCAACAACAACAACAACTACTACTACTTTATTTTTGTATCCTGCCTCCATTTCCCCACAGGGACTCGGGGCAGCTAACACAGGGCCAAGCCCAAATTTCCACAATGCTATAAGATAAAAAATATAATTCAGAGCAAAAACAAGTTTAGCTGTGTTATAGAAGGTTAGGATAATTTAACTGCACAGAAATAAAGCATAACCAATTTATTTTATAGTCCATTTCTTATGCAAGAAAGATATAATCAAAGACTTTGAATTTAAAAATGTAAATTCAGATTGAAATAATATGTCATATCCTGTTGTTTATTATACTTATATGGCTTCAAGCTGTTTAGTTTTACAGTGACAGCATATTACAGCAGAAAAGCTAGTGCTTCTCAAGTCAAGTAGGTAGTCCAAATAGGAAAAAGAGGGGGACTTATTTATGGAAAAAGAGAGGCATATGTTGGTAGCATGGTCTAAGGAATCTCTTAGGATGAGTCTGTAAACTGTTGGAAAGAAATTAAAGAGAAACTACCAATAAGGCCAAAAACGTTAAAGGGAAGACAATACAGTTCCATGAAGTTCTGAAAGATGAACTTCACATGAAAGCTTTGCACAGGGACTAATAAAATGACTTGCAGGAAAATTGGTTTAAAATGTTTTACCAATGGCATTTAACACCTAAAAAACTAGGATTAATGTATAAGAATATGCAAAAGAAATGCTGGAAATGTAAGATACAAGAAGGAACTTATTTCCATGTCTGGTGGACATGCCCAGAAATGACGAAATTTTGGAAGATGATACATCAAGAAACACAAAAATACTACAAAAAATATTTCCTATGAATCCAGAATTTTACCTCCTAGGTTTAACAGAAAACATAACAAACTTTAACAAGAATGATGATAAAATCTTTTCATACCTATCCACGGCTGCAAGAATAACCTTCGCTAGAATGTGGAAAGGAGAAGAAATTCGAACAAAAGTCTGATTTGAAAAAAAATAAATTTATGATATGGATAAGTTGACATGCCTAATGAAAGTAAATAGAGGTAAACCAATAAACAAAACAGATTGGAGGCTTTTCGAAGACTAAAAAAGAAAGCAAAGGACTAAAGAAAACAAAAAAGGAGTACATGAGGGAAAAAAATAAAAATAATAAAGAGACCAAAATTTGAGCAATAATTGAAATCATAAGAATAACATCGCTATAAGTAGAAGAAAACGGAAGATCACAAAGACACCTATCCCTATTCAACCCAAACCCCCCTAGTGGGTTTTTTTTTGTATGTGTGTATATTAGCCTTTTCTACTCCTTTTTTTTCTCTTTCCTTTCCCAATCTCTGAGCCCTTTCCCCCCATATTTTACTCATATGTGTATCTAAGAAAACTTAATAAAAATTTTTTTTTATTTTTTTTTAAAGAAAGCTTTGCACAGGGACTGATAAAATGATGCATCTAGGCAATGCTGTAACTGGGAGCCTTGCAAAGTGTTGTGGGCTCTTTGAAGCACATCTTCCGCTGGTTTGGATGCTGTAATTTGTGGCAGTGCCTCAGTCAAAGCTGCTGGATGGCCAAAGGTTTCGCTGCATGAGGCCAAAGGAGCAAAACTGGCAGCCGACAAATCACTCGGCTGGCTTCCTCCCACAAAAACCGAGGAGGAGCAGCTCATTTAGGCACATGCCTGCTGTCTTAAATGAATTGTGAATTACAGTCACTGTATGGAATGCAAACTGCACTAGAACGTCCCATTTCTAATTGCCATGGCAACTAATTTAGATCAAAAGATGAATGCAGATATAGAGGAGGCGCATTGTCTCAGGTTCCTGCTAGCTTTAAGGCAACCAGAAGAAGGCCCCAGACACAGGCTCCAGGTATGTGATCCATAATTTATTGCCTTCTATTGTGTTGTCAGTGTTCCAGCATAGAGCTCCGACAACTCAACAATCTCAAGGGCCACTAGGAAAACAGCACAAGCACAACACCAGGTGAGAACACACATTACAAAGGATTTGCTACAAAGGATGGTTGCGGCGGGAGCAGCACCTGACAGGTAAATCTGGGCCTTGCTCATCAACAGGATCGGCTGTCTTTCCATCAGTGTGAAATCTCTTGATTGACTGGTTTATCTTTATAGTCAAGATCAATTCAACAGAAACAGCAGCCAAGGACAAACAGAGAGTAAAACTCCCTGCAGGAAAACAAGACAGGAATTTCATCAGATTAACCATCAACTGGAAAAACACAACTTAAGTGTCAATTTACTGCAGAAGTGGGAAAGTAAGAACCATGGACAGTGATTCCCAAATGATACAAAATTGTATATGCTTATTTTTTTGTTTAAAAAACATCCTTCGTGTCCTCTGATACTCTATGCTACAAATGGAAGGAAGGTGCCTTTGCATAGAAAATGCCTTGGTTCTGACCCAACATGGTTCTTCCTGCATAATTTTAATGTTTTGTTTGTGGGAGCATCCCATACTTTAAGAAGCAAAGAGCAATCAGGAGTCCCAAACATCCACACAACAACAACAACAACAACAACAAGTTATTCGTATACTGCTCTATCTCCCCGGAAGGAACCCGGGGTGGTTTCTGTTGCAGATTGTAGATGATAGATAGAAGCTCTTACGTGTGCCCATGAATCCTGCAGAATGATGCACCACTCAGCTTTGCTGAACAAATAACACAAGAACTTTTACTAAATCCAAGAGATCAACAGAACAATGGTATTTATTTATTTATTTATTTACAGTATTTATATTCCGCCCTTCTCACCCCGAAGGGGACTCAGGGCGGATCACATTATAACACACATAGGGCAAACATTCAATGCCCATAAACACATCAAACAGAGACTGAGAGACACACGCAGAGGCAAGTTAACCTTCTTCTGAGGGGATGTTCGATTCTGGCCACAGGGGGGAGCAGCTGCTTCATCATCCACACTGACGGCACTTCCTCATTCCAGGTCGTAAATTAGTTAATCTTGCCTCCCCACTTTATAAGTGGTACCTTATCTCCTACTTGATAGATGCAACTATCTTTCGGGTTGCTAGGTCAGCAACGAGCAGGGGCTATTTTTTATTTTTAATTGACGGGTGCTCACCCCGCCACGGGCTGGCCTCGAACTCGTGACCTCATGGTCAGAGTGATTTAAGGCAGCTGCTCAACAGCTGCGCCAGAGCCCGGCCACTTAACAAAGTGCACTAGTCTATTACTCAACTTTGCTGTTTTTAATTCTGTGTTTTATTAAGTGAGTTTTTATTTTTATAGGTTAATGTTTAATTTTATAATTGGTGAATGTTTTTGTTTACTGATGTATTGTTTATTGTCACTGTTTTTATCTGATACTATCTGTGAGCTGCCCCGAGTCCCCTTTGGGGGAGATGGAGGGGTATAAATAAACTACTTCTTCTTTTTCTTCTTCTTCTTCTTCTTCTTATTATTATTATTATTATTACCATAGTTCCTCTGACTGCTTACATAAATCAGCAGTCGTAAGCAGTCGTTCCTTAGTCCATAAATCTGCTTCAGTGAAGATCAGCTGCAAACAAGGCCTCTGAAATAGTCAGGCCTCTCTGAGTACAGAGCCATTTTCCTTCCAGCCAGTACTCCGTAGACTTGCGCACACACGCACACACTCAAAGAAACCTGTTCAAACTGGTTCTCCAGCAGCAGGACAGCAACAGTTACAAATCAATTCCCAGGTCCTTGCAAACTCAGCCAATTGGCTTCATGCATTTGATTTTCCAGTTAACACACATATAGTATCTTATAGGTAAAGCAATCAATACCAACACAGAAGAATATACATCACAATATAATAAAAAAATAAACCTAGTTACTACTAAAACACATATACTCATTTAAAATTTGAGAATTAAAATGAGTCTCAGAACTATTCCATTGGGTGAATTCAGCTACCAATGGTCAGAATTCCAAGGTGGGCCTAGACAATTGCGAGAGGCTGGGCCAGGGCTCATGCAGTGAAGTAACATAGAGCCGGGGATAAGTAAAGTGCAAAATGATGGCCAGAATAAGGCCTCGGTTACTTGGTCTCAAGGCCTGCTGAGCAGCTGTAAGATGACAAGGCTAGTGCAATGAGGTACCATAGGGCCAGGGAAGTAGGTAAAGTGCAAGGCCAGAGTTGGGTCTGAGATTAATCGTTTTCAAAGGCCTCCTGGAGCCACCAGGTTTTCAGGTCCCTGCAGAAGGAGGACAGTGACGAGGCTTGTCTTATATCTTTTGGAATACAAATACAATACAATACAAACAAGAGACTGATGCACTGACCCTACTCGTATCTTCAGCATGCCATTAAATAATTCAGGGGAGTTGGAGATGATCCAGCCAATATGAATGACAAGCTCTTGCTGGAGAACAGCTTCCCTCTCGTCCTGCAAATTGCACTTGTTGTAGATGATGTCCTTAATTGCGCCGGGAGACACGGGATTAGATATAATTTCTTCTTCCTGGCCAAATGCCCCAAGAGTCACCTAAAGGAATACGTTAACAGCAATTAGAGTTTCAGCCTGAAAAAAGAAAACAATAAAGGGTACCTTATTCATTATACCTTCCCGACTCAACTCTCTGTGTTTGCATTAGGACCCAATATTGGAGAGGATAATTAGCTTGGTGCATTAAGTTCACAACCGATGAGTAAATGGAGCTTTGCAGGCCACTTTTATTAACACAGATTTTGTAACAAAAAAGAAGTATCGCCTTTAAAGGCAGAATAATGACTTGGCAAACTGCTTGTTGAATAAGAGACTTGATCTGCCCTGTTACTTCTTTATGATTAAAACTTCCATTAGGCCTGTACGGTTCACAGACTTCCCCCGGACAGAAGTTACATCCTTCGACAGCAAGAAATGGCTGGCAATGCTGCTCTGTCCTTCTCCCTGCTTGTACTGTATGAGATGCATAATGGTATGACCAATTCTGATGCTACCAAAATCAAATTCACATGTAAGATATGAGGGTTGAATGAAAAGTAATGCCTCCACATTCGTAACTCCTCAACAGATGGTAGTCCTGGTATGCGGCAGGTACTGGCTTGTTCAGTAGACTCTCCTCTACAGTTCCATTTGGCGGGAAGCCTTTCATTGAACTGTTACATTGTTAAAGTGCGAAGTATGGAACCCTGCACAGATGGTCGGTCAATGTGATTTAAGCAACGTGCAGTCATTGAATTCTTGACAGAAGAAGGTGTCACTTCAAAGGAGATTCATCCGAGAATGCAAGCTGTTTATGGTGATTGTGTTGATGTGAGTCCTGTGCGTTGTTGGGCGAGTAAGTTTAAACATGTTGAGGTGGGAACATCTGACTTTGCATGATAAAAAGAGTTGGACATCCCGTGACAGCAACCACTGAGTTTCACAAGCAAAAGGTTGACAGATTGATTCAGGATGATCATCATATCAGTAAGAAAGAAATTTCAAGCATAATTGGCATTTATTTTACAAGAATGTATGGGTCACATTATTGCTTTGTCTATCAGAAGATCTATGTACGATGGGTACTGTGAGACGCTGGTTGTGGAAACAGAGTGTCGACTTCTTCAGTGACGGCTTCAGAAAACTTGTTCATTGTTGGCAGAAATGTATCCAATTGTCTGGTGATTATGTGGAAAAGTGAATAGTGGTAGTTAAAGAGCACATTCTAAGGATTATTTCTACGTTTGATTTATTAAAATATTCCCATCCAAACCGAAGTAACGAAGGTGGAGGCATTACTTTTCATTCAACCCTTGTACATAGTATTGTATTAATGCAACATGTTAGATCAATTAATTGTACCTATAACTTTACGTATCTATTCCTACATACAAAAACATGCACACAACCCACTGCCTGGAGTCAGTGCAGTCATAACGCTGCCTGTCCCTTTGACCTGCTAGTGGATCATGGTCTCCCCAACCAATAAATTCATTACTTCCACCTTACTCGAGGTAGTCCTTAACTCTGCACAAGTGTTAACTATGGGATTTGTTGATGCCAACCAGACTTCTTTCTTAATCAGGAGCTGAAAATGAGATGGGAGCACAGCATCCCAGAGGCAGTTTCACTAACTATTGTCAAGAGACAGGCAGCATTACATCTTCACTGGCTCATTGACCCAAGCAAATGAAACAGAAAGCGATTCAAAAGACACAGCCAAAGCAGATGACAACAAACCACCAAACCATGCCATATAGAAACAGGCTTATCACAAGTTATTATGCAGTAATGTGATGACGAGGAAACTGTGATGGAATCCACGATGATGGATTGAGATAGCAAAGAGTTCTGAAGCCACACTGCCTCCCAGAAGGGCATGCTGCTAGTATGACATCCACAGTTTTGCAAACACACCAGCTCAAATGTCACTTCTAGGACATGTTCCTTTGGTTTAGAAATGCCTGAGGTGCCTATCAAAACACCAATGATTTGCCTATTTTCAAAACACATTTCCTTATCATAATGGACTATCCATACTTTTGATGTGATAAATTCTACAAAGTCTGGACTCTCTACAACTTATATAAGAGAGCACTGTTAGAAAAATTCCATTAGCATATTCAAGTGAAATTAAATGTCAAAAGACGTGCCTCCAATGACCCTGACCTTGTTAATCTTGATACATTGGCAGAGGCTAAATTAACAACTTATAGAAGTTGATAGAACTAGTATGCCTAAAACTGTATTACTTCTCTAGCATTTCCTTTGAAAAAGGCCATAATGAGAATGGCACAATGTGAGATGCCCATCACTCCAGGGAAATGTTTTTTTATTATCAAAATCAGACTTGAGTATTAAAACTATGCTTAAAAACCTCCCAAACCTTAGAATCAAAGTAAAGCACCACCACTATAGGGCTGGCAGAATTGCTTGAAGTATCATTTTTTTCATTAGATGCATGTTTGTTTTGGTTTGCTGTATATGAATTATAAATGAATGCCATCTTCCTATATTCATCTACTCTTGAGTGGGGGAAATGCTGCAAATTTTGGGTACCCAATGGTTGAGTGTCCAGCCCAGAGTAAGTTTTTATTTGAAAGCGCAACACTGTATTTAAGGGAATGGATAAATCTCTGGGAAGTAGTTCCTGTGACAACATTAAGTGCTACAGTAGAGTCTCACTTATCCAACGTAAACGGGCCGGCAGAACGTTGGATAAGTGAATATGTTGGATAATGAGAGATTAAGAAAAAGCCTATTAAACATCAAAATAGGTTATGATTTTACAAATTAAGCACCCAAACATCATGTTATACAACAAATTTGACAGAAAAAGTAGTTCAATACGCAGTAATGCTATGTAGTAATTACTGTATTTACGAATTTAGCACCAAAATATCACGATGTATTGAAAACATTGATTACAAAAATGCGTTGGATAATCCAGAACGTTGGATAAGTGAGACTCTACTGTATATGCATGCGATATGAAGGAACGAGTCTTATTTTTTTTATATTGTTTTGCACCAGGGTAAATTTTCAGCTCTCTTCCTATATCATCTGAGGCTGATAAAACCAATTTCAGACTCATATAAAATGTTTAACTCCTATTTAGGCTCCACTCAAAATTACTTTGAAGGCTTCCATTAAGATCAGAGGCAGGGAAACAGAATTCCGTTGGCCACAAGGAGACCCAAGTCTTATATTTATGTCCTTCAGGACCCCAAATGGAAAAAAATTACATTAAAAACACATCCAAATGCAACAGTTCTTCTATCTACTTCTCCTGCCGCAACTCCCAGACAAAATGGAAACCGAAAGGGATGTGATCAAAAGTAATGTTAAAAAGTGTGTGAAAACTACCTACCTCACTTCAGCACTCTCAATTTAGATGGTCAATGAATGTCTGAGGATTTCACAATTTATATTTCTCCTTTGCACTGATTTTGGATAAGAATTTGTTTCAGGGAGCGAGGAGCAGATACAGCAAAGAAGCACAATTTGTGGTGTGCCACAAGGAAGGCAGAAAATGGTTCCATATTTGAAGTTTTGCAGTATGACTTTCTGAATCATGGGGAATCGCAAACTTCACTTTAAAACAGAGCAGTAAATAACCACTGCATCCTTATTATCCTTGTCATACCCATTTTCTCCTCTTGCAGCCCTTTTGATACTTTAGTAGTAAAGACCACAATTACTATAAGACAGGGGTATGTCTTATCCATATTTCGCTACATAAAGTATTAGGCATACTGGTGATACATAATAACAAAATAGTGGATTACATCCAAATTTAGACCAAAGTAGAGCACACCCATTCAAATGAATGGAGTTTGTTAGTCACCACTTATACCCCAAGGGTAAGGAAATTTATTTTAGGCAGAGAAATTGATACAATAAAAGAGCAAAAGTAATCCATTAGCTATGGTTCACAGGGAGCTACTATAATACTTGTGTTGATTTTACAGAATAGAAAGCAATTCTTTAGATCTGATTAAGCTAATTTTAAAAAGCCTATTTTTAAAGAAAGCATGCAAATGACTTTAGAAATCTAAATCTCATTTTTTTCCTGATTAACAATTTGGAGGAATACAGACTTACCTGTTTGCCCTGAACTAAAACATTAGTAATAGACGGTGCAAGGCTGTCCACTAGTTTACATAAATGACTCGCTGCGAAGCGTACAACAGACCTGAGGGCAGAAAACAGAGCAATCCAGCTAGAAATCAAGCTCTAGTTTCATGAATCCGAGAATCTGAATGAAATTTTGTTGTCCCATTTTGATCCATCCCCAAATACTAAACATTTCAATAAGTATATGGTATTTTATATTCAAGATGCATCTTTGTAAAAGATATTTGGGGGGAAGGAGGAGAGGCTAAATCTTGAATTATCTAACCACTGAAGCAAGCACGGTCTAATGGCTGTGTTGAGAACATGTCTGAACTCATTAAGCTGCATTTTATAGTAGCGGACATTACTGTTTTGTTTGCTGACACTATAAAGCAAGATGTTTGATAAAATTACCTAAGCAACAAGAAAATATTATTTCAGACCTCGTTGATGATTTGCATTCAATAAAAACATTCTCACGTGGGTGTTTGGGATTTTCTGAATACTCAGGCATTTTCAACCAAATTGTATTATTCCGTTTTTGGAAAGGAACCCAAAATGTTCAATAGTTTTATGGGTTCTCAAAGAACTTCCTTACAGAGCAGACAAATGTCTCTTTGTTTGCAGCATAACAAATAGGGCATGCAAAACAAACATCATTTGACAATCTTCTAGACTGAAAAACAGATGCAACATATCACATAGAGACAGTGACTCTGAGCAGCCAATTGTTGGTTGCTCACTTGAAAAAAGCAGACATTTCTAATGGTGGATTCAAATGATACCATTCATGTGGTGAACTGCTCACCACATTATTCCCTTAAAAGATATATCATGGAGTTAATCAATAAATGATATAAAATTAAAATTGATCAGGAGATCATGTGGACAGTGAAAAGACAAGATGAAAACAACGATATTATTCCGCGACTGTTTTATCTCTGCTTCGTAGCATGAATAAGAAACACTTCAACTAAGAGGCAAAGTATATGTTGCAAGCAGCCTGCTGTGAAATATGTCTTGCTGGGCTACACAGCCTCAGGTGGCAAAATGCAAACCTTTAAAAGGCAAAATATCAAACTTCAGATACTTTCAGAAGTATCTGGACTATCTGGTGAGCAAAGGACAACCCTCCTGATGTTGTGATACTTCTCCAGCAATGCTAACCAGCACAGCCAAGAATGAAAAGCACTGCAGTCCGATGTTATTTGAACAAGCTGAACTTTGCTTCCCCTGATCTCAGACATGCTCCTTCACATGGCACTTTTGTATGTGAAAGTGTGGGAGGTGAATTACTGTTACCTGTGTCATCTAGAGGGAATTCCAGAACTTTGGGACAAGCGCTTCCTGCAGGTCAACATGGAAGGAAGACCCTGCTTTCTCAGACCTAGGAGTATTTGAGCACTAGTTCTGATGAGTCTATGTTTATCTATCCACATGCTGATCTCTTTTATGATATAATAATATAACCCAACAGTTGGCCTTCATTCATCCGACCCAGATCAAATGAAGTCATATGCAACAGAACACAACAAGGTGAGGAATGAAGTATCTTCAAACCATCAACCCTGAGATGGATGAATGAAACAAGGAGATCAGAAATAGATTTTTCCCTCAGCATCCACAGTCAAGTTGAGCAGCCCATTCTTGGGAGCACAATGCTGTTAAGCAACATTGTTTTACAATCCTTCTGCCTTGTCACTTGCCTCATTTGGGCAGTTCCCAATGCACATTCCTTGCATAGAGCAGGTAGAGACACAAGCAGCAAAGACTTCAGCAGAACTATCCTCATAATAAAGGTAAAGGTAAAGGTTTCCCTTGACATTAAGTCCAGTCGTGTCTGACTCTGAGGGTTGGTGCTCATCTCCATTTCTAAGCCAAAGCGTCGGCATTGTCTGTAGACACCTTCAAGGCCAACATGACTGCATGGAGTGCCGTTACCTTCCCACTGGAGCGGTACCTATTGATCTACTCACATTTGCATGTTTTTGAACTGCTAGGTTGGCAGAAGCTGGGGCTAACAGCAGGTGCTCACTCCGCTCCTTGGATTCGAACCTATGACCTTTTGGTCCGGAAGTTCAGCAGCTCAGTGCTTTAATACACTGCGCCACCGGGGCCTCCAAGCAAAAACCAGACAAATCCTCATAATATGCAACTGTAAAACTTGTAGCAATAAAGATAGAGAAAGCACTCATGATGCAGGAAGATCTCAATGTTCTGGAATGCCCTCTAGGTCAAAGGACAATTCATATATTAAACCCTTTCCTCAGAAACATAGTCCATCAACAGATAAACCACATGGGGATGTTATTAAGCCTCATCAGTAACAATAGATACCATGCAATGTTTTATATTCATCTGTACAAATAAACCTAAGGAAAGTGAGAAACACGTAAAGTGCTGGGGTTAAAAATGGGCTGCATCTTGTAAGACTGGCCAGGTATTCCTATAGTAATTATTTCAAAGAAAACCCATTATGTCATTGTTTCTTTTTCCTGATGTGGCAGAGATGCAGCAGAATGGAGTGTTTCACATTGTCTAGGACTGGCTTTGTAAATGAAACAATAATGTACAAGGAGGGTTAATAAATGAGTGTGTGGTATTCCACTAGATTAGCACAAAATCCATCCGCCAAATTGATGCTGAGTTCCATGACAACAAAAGCACACACCCTTCAAAATCCAGAGCAAAAAAAATGAAACAAACCCCAATGTAAACAATACAATCAAAATGCAAATAAGCCAGCACATCTAAAGCAGCACTGTTTCAAACCTTGATGCACTTTACCTGCTTCCCATGGACTACCACAGTTGTAATATGAGGGGCTAAAGAGGCAGCAAGCTTCTGAATGCATGCCGCGCTGCAGCGTAACACCAACCTAGATATGGCATAAACAATTACGAAAGAGGAATTCAGAAGGAGACTGTTTCTACGTTGATCCCGTCCAATGTTTAGTGGATAGGCATTTCCAAAAATGGGGTTGGAACTGGAGAAAATGAAGCTGATAGACTTGCTAGGCATGCAGAACTCAGGAGTAAAAAACTTCTTCTTATAGAAATCTCCTAAAGCAGAATGACTATTGAGTGCCAGTGAGGAGTAACAATTTGAGTATCGGATCGGGAACTAAGAGTTTGAATCCCTGCTTGGCCATGAAAACCCATTGCATGATTACAGGCAAATCACATGCTCTCAGTCTTAGAGGAAAGCAAAGACCCTTCTGAATAAACCTCAACAAGAAAACACCATGATAGATTTGCCGTTGAGTTGCCAGAGGTTGAAAACAACTTAAAATAAAGATCAATGTTATTATGAGATTTATTGAAAGTTTAGAAAAGCGTGTTGGCTTTATTTTAAGCACAGCTTTTCCCAACCAGGGTTTTGCAAGAATGAAGGAGGAAATTTCCGTGAATCCCAAAAGTGTATTCCCAAAAGCCACATTCTTCCCAATGTTGTTAGAGACTGAGTTTTATTTTAACAGAGAACAATGATGAGGTTGTTTTGTGTTTTCTGAGCTGTATGGCCATATGTTGCTGTTGCATAACTTCATGAGAAAGGCTGTAGGGACTTCCCTGGTCTCTGTTGATAAAGGTAATGTTGATAGATATAGATAGATGATAGATGGATAGATAGACAGATAGATAGATGATAGATTGATCCCTGTTAATAATGTTGATAGATGAAAAATAGATAGATAAATACATAGATACTGATAGATATAGATAGATAGATAGATAGATAGATAGATAGATAGATAGATAGATAGAGATCAATTGATCGATCAATCGATCCCTATTAAAAAGATTATAGGTAATAGATACATGATAGGTAAATGATAAATAGATCCCTGTTAATAATGATGATAGATAGATGGATGGATGGATGGATGGATAGATGAGATGATAGATAGATAGATAGATAGATAGATAGATAGATAGATAGATATAGATAGATCAATTGATCGATCAATCGATCCCTATTAAAAAGATTATAGGTAATAGATACATGATAGGTAAATGATAAATAGATCCCTGTTAATAATGATGATGGATGGATGGATGGATGGATGGATGGATGGATGGATAGATGATAGATAGATAGATAGACAGAAATAGATACTGATAATGAAGGTGAGAGATGATAGATGTGTTGTTGAAGGCTTTCATAGCTGGAATCACTGGGTTGCTGTGAGTTTTCTGGGCTGTATGACCATGTTCCAGAAGCATTCTCTCCTGACATTTCACCCACGTCTATGGCAGGGATCCTCAGAGGTTGTGAAGTACAGTACCTCACAACCTCTGAGGATACCTGCCATAGACGTGGGCGAAACGTCAGGAGAGAATACTTCTAGAACATGGTCATAGAGCCCGGAAAACACACAACAACCCTATGATTCTGGTCATGAAAGCCTTTGACAACACAGAGAACAATGATTCTTGGGCATGGATCTCCATTTCGGAAAAAAAACAATGAGCACTGGGGAGAGGGGCACTAAACCAGACAGGAGGATGTATGCAAACTATGGACCATATGTAGTCTACCTTTTCTATAGATATTTTGGACTACATCCAACAATCCAACATGGTCAGTGAAGGGCATATAACTCTATGTGACATGATTTTTGTTCCTGGGTTATTAATGTCATTTCCTAATTGGTTCTATCATAAAAACATGGAAAAAGTTAATTAAAGTGTAAAACCATCCTGCAGCACATTTTGTTCTAGTTTTTCAATGAATATTTCATTGAGTCCTAACCGATTCAACATAGCTTGTGCCAGCCACAAAAATGAAGTTTTTGGAGTAGAACTACTTTCAAAGTAAGTACCGCACAATTAAACAGGAAATAACACTTTCAAACCAGGAACAGATTTTTTTTTTCACATGATAGGAACCAATTTTACAATGCCTCAATTAGACAAGGCTTTGGTAACTATGTGAGTACAGGGATAACTTCCCTTTCAATAAAAGATGCTGTAGACCAGGGGTCCTCAAACTTTTCAAGTAGAGGGCCGATTCACAGTCCCTCAGACTGTTGGGGGGCTGGATTATGATGAAATAGTCCAAAATTGGTATTGTTGTTATTGTGCCTTCAAGTCGTTCAGACTTAGGTCAACCCTAAGTCTAAAGTTTAGGACAGAGGCCAGGTCAATGACCTTGGGGGGGCCGCATCCGACCCATGGGCCTTAGTTTGGAGACCCCTGATCTAGACGATCTCATAAGACCAAAGGTAAGCAAAGAGACCTCCAAAGACCATCTAGATGGTTTCATAAGACCATAGGTAAGGAAAGGGATCCTCAAAGACCATCTAGATGGTCTCATAAGACCATAGGTAAGGAAAGGGATCCTCAAAGACCATCTAGATGGTCTCATAAGACCATAGGTAAGGAAAGGGGCCCCCAAAGGCCATCAAGACAATCTCATAAAACCATAGGTAAGGAAAGGCACCCTCAAAGGCCATCTAGACGGTCTCATAGGACCACAGGTAATGAAAGTGACCTCCAAAAGCCATCTAGATGGTCTCATACAGCCGTAGCTAAGCAAAGAGACCTCCAAAGACCATCTAGATGATCTCATAAGGCTATAAGTAAGCAAAGAGACCTCCAAAGACCAGGTAGACAGGTCAACCCTAAGTCTAAAGTTTAGGGGCCAGGGAAATGACCTTGGAGGGCCGCATCTGGCCCCCGGGCCTTAGTTTGGGGACCCCTGCTGCAGACTAACAAAATAAAAATGGCCAGCAGCAGTATGTTGCCTTGGAAGGATCTAGAGGCATCTGGGCAGCTACTGCTGTAAACAGAAGGCAGACAGACCCAAAGATGTAATTGTGATAATCCTGGGTGCTCACTGGATTACTGAGAGCCTATCCATTTCCTTCGATCCCGACTGAAAAACGTTTCCCAAAGAAGATTGCTAGACTCCTTTTATCACTCAGTGAGAGTGAAGGAGATATTTATTAGGTGCTCTAATCAAAGCCTGATGGTTGAGAAGAGGAAAGGGAAAGAGCTGCACCGGGGACTCGCTAGAGAAAGTTCTAAAGAGAGTGGGGCGAATCACTGACGTGAAAAAAAAGCCCATCAAAGAGATCGTAACTGGATGGGAATTGCAGGTGACGTCCATGGACTCCAACAAAATAATAGATCTTTTTAAAAGCTTCATAAATGTAATTTAACAGTCGACTAATTTCTAGAGCAGCAAAAAGGGGTCTGTCGCATCTCACTCTGCAGAAATCATGCAAGTTTTAACAGCCCCTCTAATAGTACAAATTGACTGTTACAATAATGCATTCTTCCTGAGTTATTTGTACTCTCCTCTTCCTTTCACTGTAATTCCTTGTCTTGGTTTCTCTTTGGACAGTATCAGTACAATGTACTTGAATCTCTAAGAATCAGGGGCCAAAAGAAAAGGCTTCCAGATGTTCTAACCAGGCTCTAAGACCCTACTTTCCTTTTCTTGCAAATTCAACATGGGCACAGAGCTTGACGTGATATGATATATTATTAAGATTCGTGCATTAGAATCCCAAATTATGAATCTCTTATGAAATCAGTCTGAATATACTGACGTTAGCTAGAGAAGCTTCAAAGATAGACAATAGAGAATTCAAAAATGCCAACATATCAACAAGAAGCTGAAAGACAGGGAATACAAACCAGAGCTTTTTGCTGCCAGCTTTTCGATATATTCGTTCAATATGATCAGAGACGGTACCTAATTCACAAATAAAATGAAGAAGACACAAAAAGAAATGGAGTTAAACTACAGATTATAATGAATTTGTACAGTACATTTTAATGCAGAGAGGCAGGTTATATTTATTCACTATGCTTAAGGCAGCAAACTAATGATTCTTTTTGCTCCCATTTGTTTGTGCAGGTGTTTAAATATCCATGTTTATGTTATTCACTTCATGGGAAATATTCGGTTTCTCTTAACAATAATAACCCACAGTGCTCCCCTTACAGTCTATATGCTAATACACAGTTATTGAGTTTAACTCTAGCTGAGTAGTTAAAATACGAATATTAAATATTTGCATGGAAGCTTTCTGCAATGATGGCTTGTGGTTGTTTTGAGATTTTATGCTAACAGAGCAGTAGGTAAGCCTTCTCCTAAGCTCTTATTTGCACAGCTTTCTAGAACTGGGCCACGAGGGTCATTTTCCTGGATTTTGTTAGATATGCAAAAAAATTGAGCAACCTGATGCATTAAATTACCCAATTGCCATGAATCCCAGTACAAGCATACATTGTAACTCTGCAGAAGAATTTCAAGATGACATTTTGCTCTAGTTTTTCAATGAATATCTCAGAGTCTCAACCAATTCAACATAGTTTGTGGCAGCCACAAAACGAAGTTTCTGGAGTATAATGACTACTTTCAAAGTAAGTACTGCACAATTAAACAGGAATAACATTTTCAAATCAGGAACAGGATATTTTTCAAATGTTGTTATATAGTGAAATGACATTCAGGACTGGATTATCAGTAGATCACCAGGCAAACTGCTATAGCCCCTTCCCTGATTAAAGGCATATCTTGCTTTCTATTATTCCCCATATACTTCCTGAACTTCCCAGTGTTGTTGCGGTCGTCAACATTTTGTGTATGACTTGAAAAATTGAATTAAATTGTATATGTTAGTCTCACTGAAGCTGCATAGCTTCATGTTTTAATATACAATGACTTTGTGCTGCTGCCTAATTTTATTGATAGTTATTTGTTTATTTAATTTCTATGTTATAGCTAACACCAGAGCCTTATTTTCTTTATTTAAATAATAACACGATGTAACACGATTTTTGTTCCTGGGTTATAAATGTCATTTCCTGATTGGTTGTATCATAAAAATATGGGAAAGGTTTATTGAACTGCAAAAAAAACCCCTTTGTTTTTGCAGGAGAGACATCCAGCAGCATATTTTGCTTTAGTTTGTCAATGAATATCCCAAAGAGTCTTGACAAATTCAACCTAGTTTGTGACAGCCACAAAAATGAAGTAGAACGATTATTTTCAAAGTAAGGACTGCATAAGGACTACACTTTCAAACCACGAACAGGAATCTTTTTCAAATTCTGTTACATAGTATAACAACAGAAACAACAACACAAAATTGTTTAAGTTATCAAGCTTCCAACAAAATTCATGGTGGTAGATTCTCCTTCTTTGGAGGTTTTTAAACCAATGGCAACCAAATCAGGACTACGTTGCTTGTGTATTTTTGCATGGCAGGATGGGGTTGGACTGGATGGCCTCTGGGGTCTCTTCCAACTCTATAATTCTATGCAGGACTTGCTTTCCGCTGACAGAAGGTGCAAATAATATTTAGCAGCCCCTCCCAACTCTTTATGTAGCATTTTCAGGGGGTTTTGTGGGGAGACAAGGAACCCCCCCCCCTTCTGCCATCCCAGCTCCATGTACCAAAAGCTCCATGCAATTCAATATATTCACCCAGAGAAGTAACAGACACTCTGCAGCTAAAAATCTCTAGCCCAACCTGGCTTCCAGCTTCACCTAAACAGATGAAATCCATCTCCCCCACACACTGCATGCTCAGAATAATAAACAGACATCTGGTGAGTGAACTATTTAAAAGAGTTAATATATTTAATGGTTCATTCCACTCTGCAGTGTACGAACGCCTGTTTCCCATTTGAAAGAGGAAGTGCTTTAATGGAGAGGAAAATAGCAACACCATTTTCACTGTGGATACCCATTATTCATGTTCATCAGTGGATGTGCAAAATTGCCTCCGGCAATCATACCTTCCTTGGTGATGAAATGGGGGCCTTCCCGTTTGAGTAAAATGTTCAGCAGAATCGCTTGGCTCGCGAGGCAATTGCAGTCCTGGCCAAAAAAAAAACATAGCCATTGAGTGTAAATCAATAGCATGGAAACACAAAGGAGAACAATGTAAAGAAAAAAATAGGCTTTCTCTTGGTGTTATATATATATACATACACACATACACACAAACACACCACACGAAAGTGTTTAAGACTCTAAAATGTCAAGCCTCAACCTGATCTCCTATTGGAACTGACAATCATTTTGAGGCTTCTAGGATTCTACAATTTAGGAAAATCATTGTGATTGTAAGGAATTATGATTTGCAAATGATGCCCTGATAATCTAAACAAGGGGTGAGCAAGCTGAAGAGGTCCAAGAGCCAGTTTTGGACATAAAGAATTCATTAAATTCAAGTGAAGCTTTGTAAGAAAACGTCAGATGGTAGAGTGTTGCTGTTCAGAATTCCAGAAATTAAAATTCCACCTGCATCCGGGTTTCTATGGCCTGACTCCTTAGTCAATATTCTGCTCCCATTGAGAATATTTTGTCCTGATTGGACTATTTGGTTTCTTTCTCCCCTTTTGGTGGGAGATGCGACACTTGTGTTCGAGTCCCAAACAAAATTAAAATTCTGAATTTCTCGATTGATTCCTATCAGAGTGCTCATCAAGAGATATTTCAGAGTGAGAACATGAGAATAAGAAGGTTTTCTCTATACATTTTTAAAATATTTATATGTGCCCCCCACTCCATCTGACAATACTTTTCTTTCCATTCAAGTTATATTTTCACTTCCACTTAAATACCATTTCTTTGGGCTCTTTTGGGAGTCATTTGCTCTTCTCAGGCATTCAACCCTTTATGATGATGATGATTATTATTATATTTATTTATATCCTGCTTTTTCTCTCCACAAAGGAGACTCTAAAGTGGCTCACATTAAAAGCATTTCAATGCAATTTAAAAATATACAAATATACAAACATTAAAACAGAATGAAATAGCATTAATATTAAAAACAATTCAGTTAAAAACCACAGCACGTTGGGCTTGTCTGGCTAACTCTATCTTCTTTCGATGTGTGTGAAATTTAGGACTGCATTTGTGTTTGCATGCAAGTAAGGAGTGAGAAACACAGAGAACATATATTAGTATGAATAGCCTAGAATACTGTCTCTGAAATTATTAGGATTATCATTCCTTAGAGTAGGGTTTGTAGCCAAATTTCAGCCCCAAGATCCAGCCTGAGCCACAGCAATCCAATAAAAGGAGTGTCCAGAAACTGATTTTGTGAAAAGATTACGTGTATAGGCAATGCTTCTCAACCTGTGGGTTTTGACCTACAACTCCCAGGAATCCCAGCCAATTTACCAGCTGTTAGTATTTCTGGGAATTGAAGGCCGAAACATCTCAGGAACCACAGGTTGAGAACCAGTGGTATAGGGGAACATCAAGGCATGAGACAGAAATTATGGGGACTTGCATTGATTCCCATACCCACCTTAGGCAAACATTGATTTTGGTAAAATATATGATATAGGCAATCCAAAAAACTGCACAGATGGAATCAAGTTCTCTATTTCCTCTAATATTCTCAATACTTTCCATATTTTCTATTTGTTCTGAGAGACAAAAAGTACAAGAAGAATGTTTCATAGACCTGATAGCTTATGTAGAATAAATCAAACAGCCTGTGTGTGTGGGTGTATCAATTTAAAAAATCATATTGGGCAAATAATGGGCTTCAAGAGAAAAGCACAGACGAATAACAAAAACTTGGGTTTCTTCTCCTATATTCTTACATTTAGCTTCTGAAGAATCTCATAAGTCGGCCTGTTTTTCCAATCATTTGCATTGATATCTGGCTGTTGTTCTAATTCGGTTACATTTGGTGTGCTGGTTTGCCTCTTGACCTTTGAGTGTTTTGGAAGATCGAGCTCCTCAAAACTCTTAAATTCTGGAGGCCTGAAAAAAATGCATGATTGAAGATTGCACAAACCTAGCAAACACATTAAATATTCATATTTATACTTTGCTTTCAAGTGATGAAAAATAAATATATTCAGATAGATGTTTTGAGATGTTTTATTGCAAAATGATTTAAAGTATACCTACTCTTCTGTTTCGGTGATTCTTAAGAAGTCCAGCTGATCAACCACTGCATCCGAAATCAATGTCTAAAATAGAGAAGAAGGAATGAGAGAAAGAAAATAGAAGTTGGCAGCTACATTACTGTTCTCTGTAAATAATAGCTTCCTGGACTTTCAGAATAGCCCAGAAATAATTAAGTGACCTATACAGGAACCTTTCCTTGCTACTAAAACATTACCAGTTTAAAAGAGCCATGAATGAGGGATGGTGATTAGTTAACACTCAAAGGATTTCCTGCCATATTTGTTCACTTGTTTTGGATGGCATATTACCCAATAGGGACTGAATCCTGTTGGTAGTCCTAATTAAAGTAGGCTCACTGAATTAATGGATTGATATTAAACTGGAGTCGACCAATGGATTCAAATAACAAGGAAAATGATTCCATAAACGTTGTTGTTGTTCTTATTGTGGGCCTTCAAGTGTGTTCTGATTTAAGGCAACTCTAAGATGACCCTACCATTGGGTTTTCTTGGCAAGATTTCTTCATGGATTTGTATTTTGCTGAGGCTGAAAGGTCACCCAGTAGCTTTCCATATCTAAGTGAGGGTCTGAATCCTTGTCTCAAGAGTGCAATTCACAAACCACTACATCACACTGGTTCATATTTAATCATTAGAATTACATTTTTGCTGTAAAAGCTATTTGGTGATAAAACAGATTGCCTTGGAAAGTGAAAGACCTTTAAATAGAGCTTGGATGGGCATCTTCAAGGAATGCCATAACTGTATATTCTTACATAGTAAAGGGTTGACCTAGATGGGCCTTGTGATGTCTTCCAACTCTAGATTCTATGATTCTGCAATAGTCACACGCTGAATGATGTATTAATACTTAAATACCACTGACTTGAACTGGTTAATTTTATTTAGGACCAACAATTGGTTTTTGGCCTTTTCTTTTGTTGCAATTTGCTAGCTGGGATGGTTTTATGGTGGGGCTTTCAAGAGAGAAACAGAAAGACTCCATGTATCTCCAAATAGGAACTTCGCTGCCAGGTATCTGGGTCTATAAAATAACCCAAATTCATTGTGACCAGGAATGGAAACTTGAAACTATGTCCCCAGGACACGGGCACTTCAGAATATAATTCAACATTTGTTAGCGTCTTCCTTGGGTGCATCTGCAATTTGACAGCACTTTAACTGCCATAGCTCAATGCTACGGAATCATGGGAGCTGTAGTTTGATAAGACACCAGTACTCTGGCAGAGAACTTCCAGGGTCCAATAGCACTGAACCATGGCAGTTAAAGTGGTGTCAAACTGCATTTATTCTACATGCAGATGCACTGCTAATTTCACCAGTAAGGGTAGTTACATCTGCATTGCTTCTGTCTTGGGAGGTGTCAAATTGTTTTAGATGTCAGTAATTTTGCACTAATCTTTCAAGTTGCTCAAAATAAACAAGAAGGCTTTTAAAGACGTATGAACACCCAGCCTTTTAAACATCATACTTTTTTGGTCTACAACTCCCACCAGCAATGTTTGAAATTGTAAAATAAAACTGAGTTTTTTCTAGCTCTGATTAAGCAGTACTGAGAACGACTAAAAAGGCTGCAAAGAGCTCTAGCAGCATTTATGTAATATACTGTTATACAAAACCATTCTTCACTGACAGATTATACAGATTAAATTTGTATTCTAGCAGGGCTTGGTGAAATAGAAGTGAAACTTTGAACACATATAGCGAAATGCTACAACATGAGACTGAAACAACCATGGAGACACGGCTCCTTGGTGCTTTTATTGCTGATGTTGCTCTTCTCTTTCTAACTTGTATAATCCTTTGAGCACAAATTATGATAAAAGAATTATAGTCTGCAAACGCGGAAAGTATTAGGATGGGGAAACGTATACATTTTGCAGCCAAAACGGATGCAAATGTTTTATGCAAATATCGCAAGCAAAGATTATGCAGCTCTGCAATGAATTAACACCTAAAAACCAAACTGAATATATATCCTGACAAATGGAAAAGCCAAAAGTAAATTATGAACCTGCAGTATATATTCTTTTTAATAGATAATGCATTATCGGCATTTCACCATCTCAATATTTCAGCTTCTCCTCGCCGCCTTAATGAAATGGACAACATCCAAAACATGACAGAGGATTAATTTAGGAAATTAATGTTTAAACATTAGCAAAAGGAAATAAAGAACTATTAAAACAGGAGGATTTAAATGTTTTAATGTTGAAAGATCGGGCTGATAAACCTGAGAAGGGCTCTCACAACCAATTCAAAAATTGCACAGAATCCCAAGTACTGATCCTACTTTGGATGTTTACTCAACTTACCAATAAACTGGTTTTTAAAGTTATTAAAATTTCTCCCAACATTTCCTGGCAAGTATAGAAGGACTCAGAGATAAGTGTGCCCCTCTTTCTGTATATAAACATGGAACAAAAACAGTGCAATCTTTCATTTCTTGTTCATAAGGGACATTTGCTACTTCTTGTTTAGAGAGAAACTGCATTGTAACTGGACTCAAGGAGAATATATTGAAATAAGAAGCTGGAAAAGCAAATTTGTTCTTGTTACTCATGATAGTGTTTTGAAAACAGCAAGTCGATACTATTCATTGCAATGTAAAAAGAGCAATGCATTGCTTTGGTTGCTTTGTCTATTTATAGCTTGTGGGAAATTTGAATTGATAGGAGAATGATGTGAAATAGGAAACTCTGTTAAAGCTGTTCATGAAATGCTTTAATTATTATGAAAATATTCAAGGAAAGGCAACAAATGTAGAGCACAACTGCCCTCTAAGGACCCTGAAATAACCCAGCTATATTAAAAATGACACTGGAATACTCTTAGTGATGGATGTCTAAGAAAGTTGGCTTTTACAAAATCTTGCTTTAAAAAAGGCATGCAAATTCCCCTGTTATGTGTGGGAACAGTAAACACATGTTCATACATAACTTATTTATAATGCTAAATTAATACCGTCAGGATGACCAAAAAGTAACTAATTTTAATTAATGCCGCCAGGACCACCAAAAATAATTAAAGATAATTAATACCACCAGGATCACTTTGATTACATTATGTAACAACATTTGAAAAAAAAATGTTCCTGGCTTGAAAATGTTATTTCCTGTTTAATTGTGCTGTCCTTACTTTGAAAGTAATTCGTATACTCCTGAAACTTCATTTCTGTGGTTGCCACTAACTATGTAGAACTGATTGAGAGAGACTCTATGATGAGATATTCATTGAAAAACTATAGCAAACTGTGCTGCAGGATGTCCCACAAATACAAAGTGTTTGCAGTTTAATACACTTTTTCAATGTTTTTATGATAGAACCAATTAGAAAATGACATTTAGAACCCAGGAGCAAATGGGCTGATAGGCATTTGAATGGTTCTTCCAGTTTTCAATATTCATGGAGTAATGATTTCAAAAAGCATCTTACCTGCAGCCTGTCCACGTGCACTTTCACTCCCCCAACAACACCTTTCCTGAAGTCGGCAAGCATGTCAAGTATTGGGTTGAATCTGCTCCCCCTGAGGGTTGAAGCAAAACCATGCTTCAATACAGCAAGCTCTGAGCTCAACACAGAAGTATTAAACTTTATAGGCATATATCAGCTTACCTGATATTATCTTCCCGAATCAGAACAAGGAACAAGGGGCGGCCGTGCATTTTCCAGTACTGTTTAATGAACTGCAAAGTGTTCTGCACAAACAGAAGAACAAAACAGGCTCTGTAGGTTTGTTCTTAAGCTGAATTTGCATGTAAGTTGGAACAGGTACATCTTTTAAGTGTAACTCCAGCCATACACACATACATTTAGGGAAGGGGTTAAAACCCTTGTGGTCTTTGTTTTGCTATCTGTGCCCCTGTTCAGAAGATTTCACCTCACTTTCTGTCCCTGTGAGAACTGGATTTTGAAAAATTGTGGAAATAAGGATTAGTGAAAAAGCTTCAGTGGAGACACCTTTTCCCCATGATAATAACTTTCAGGAGTGAATTTCCCTTCCTGTTACTTCATGTTGTCTCACCCCCGTTCTTAACTAGGAGTTGCTTGTAAGTCAGATTTTGTCATTTGAGAACTGCTTGTACAAGTGTGAGAACCAAAATGGCCATGGCAACAGCTTTGTGTGAGTATGTGTGTGCCTGGGCTATCCCCAGCTTTGCAAATACATCTATATATTGTTCACGAATATGGCACTTTTCAAATATATCATTGCACTTAAAATGCACACACACACACCTGAAAAATCCCACCTATAATGTATGGTAAGTCATTTTGTTGTCCACCACATTTGTACATTTTGTGTCACAGCATCATATAATGGGAATTTTCTATTTCTCCGTCGTTATTTTAGACCTAGTGCTATTGTACACTTAAGAATTCATAGTGTAAAGATGGTTTTAGGTTTTTGTATTTACTACCAAGTGGAAAAAAGAAGCTGCAACTCACCTTATGGCGATGTTTGATTTACATTGATCTGAAAATAAACCTACTCTATAAGGGAGGTGTTTCTGTATTTCACAAAACCAGATGGAGCTATGTCTAAGGATGCTTTTGTGACATAGAAATCACACCTCTGAAAAAGTCTTCTCTAAAGCACACCATTTCCTTATGCCAGTCCAAAGAAACAACAGGATGGTACAGAGTAATAACATTTTGTCTGTCTTGTTTCTGAAACAACTTGAGCCACCAGATGCTGGATGCAGCTCACAAGGGATGGCTTCAACTGCTATTTTTCCAAGCAGTTCAAAAGAAGGCCACTTATTGTGATGTATGAATGAATTGAATGAAATTGTATGATTGGGGTCTGGCTATGGCCTATTAAGGTCTGACAAGGATGAAGTCACCTTCCAAAAGGAAAAAAAATGCAACCTGAAAATGGCATTACGGAGGTGATGAAGAATTCATTATCTCTGGCATGAAATGTGCTAATGAGAAATCCAGAAGACAACCATTGAACTTTTGGTGTAAACAACACCTGTTTACATAGTCAAAGGCAATGTTACCTTAAGACCTTAAGAAGGATGTTAAATGACATCTGTTCCAAAATTGATAAAGCTCCAGCAAGTCTGAGCTGAATGACAGGTTATCTAAACAACCAAGTACAATAACAAAAAAGTGCTACATAAAGAGACTATTTTCCTCTTTGACTGTGTGCCAGACCTGCAGGGATGCAGCATTCTGAACACCCATCTCCTTTTAAGAAGCCTGATCAACTGAATGAAAAAGGACGGTGAGTATGAATGAGTAAATGAATGGATTATGGGTGAATTTCAGAGTATATGTGATTTTCCCCATTTTGTCTGTGTAACCAATATAGTTATTGATTATAACTCCAGTACTGGAGTCTGTTTGTCTAAGGCCTCTTCTACAACGCCATATAATCCAGATCATCAAAGCAGATAATCCACTTTATCTGCTTTGAACTGGATCATATGAGTCTACTTGCCATATAAAATCTGGATTTTATATGGCAGTCTAGAAGGGGCCTATTTCTTTTCTCTGAAAGTGTCTGATACTCTGTCCAACTGAAAACAGATTAAAGAACATTTTAATGTGCAAAATGTATTCATGACATTATTACACCAGCCATACTTTGCCCTGGCCATGTATTTCTTCGTCTTTTTTCTTTCTCATTGCAGTTGGAGCGTGATGCCATTAATTCTAAATTTAACATTCTCCAAAACTTGTTCTGGGTGACTTCCCTGTGATTCATGTTGCCTTGTAACACCCCACTGCACTTCTTTTATCAGGGCTCTCTCCAACCTTTATCTCGGTACTTCATTTGTCTTATTTAGGGCCATTTGAAATGTTACCATGTCCCATGCAGAAAGCATCTTTCCATAGCAAAAGGAAGGCAAATCACAGCAACTTTCTTGTGTGGTTACAAATTTACCAAAAGTAACTAAACATGGGTGGCCCCACTCAATGTAGACTTACTCAAACAAGTTACACGATTTCCAGCAAGGATTGCTTAAGAAGTCAGCAAATACCCAAACCAAGCTGTGTCCCTAGTTTATGAGCTCTTTAGCTTGGTAATGTCTTGTCTAAAAGTTATTTGGATTTTTACAATAAAACATATCACATGTTCTATAAACAATATACCTTAATATCATCGATCAGCATCATAACATCTTGGGACATGTAGAAATCACTCAGATCAAAGATAATTGGGTAGCAAACCACTGTTTTGCCCAATATTCGATAAATCTACAAGGCAAACATAATTAATTTTTTAATCTATACAATCTTGATAAGTTTATCTTTTTTCCTATCAGGAATACAAACTCACCTTTTGTTCTAAAATTAAAGCCAATCAATAAATATATGCCACATTAAATAATTAGGCACTCCGGAAATCAGACAAAATTAACATCACTATTTGGTGATACTTTAAAGAGATATATTTACTGCAGTGTGTGTTTTTCATAGGCAAGCACCTACTTCAAGCCATGCATTAAACCATCATATAAATTACAACTAGATGACTATTCTGAGCATAAATTATTTCAGGTTACAGTCTTACAGACGTTTTGTCTGAGAATGAGTCACATTGAACTCTATATTCCGAGTAGAGATGCATACGGCTGTGCTGGGGCATGAAGTAATATTGTTAATTATCTTGCTCTCGTCAAGGCAACCTGTTAAGAATGTATTAACCACAGAAAGTTTCTCAACTCCAGCACAAGTTTAAAATGAGCTCTCCTTTGGATTGATTTATCCACACGTTGTGCACATTTTTTCTAAACAAATTCTTTCCATTGTTAAGTTGAGTAAAAACACACTGAGTTAACAGAAGGATGGGGTGGTTATTAAAAAGATGCAAACAATTAATTAAATGCTTCTTTTTTAAGCCATGCAATAAGAGAGCAACTATAATAATTTTGCAACATCTAGACCAAAATGGGTCTTGCAAATATACAAACCCATAGCTATACTGAACAAAAAATATAATGGGCTGTTGTGTGTTTTCCGGGCTGTATGGCCATGTTCCAGAAGTATTCACTCCTGACGTTTCGCCCACATCTATGGCAGGCATCCTCAGAGGTTGTGAAGTAAACCTCTGAGGATGCCTGCCATAGATGTGGGTGAAACGTCAGGAGAGAATGCTTCTGGAACATGGCCATACAGTCCGGAAAACTCACCGCAACACAGATGATAGATAGATGGACAAATTGATAGGTGGATAAATAGATAGACTCCTGTTAATAAAGGTGATAGATGATAGATATATTATAAATATATAATAGACTCCCCTTCTGCTATGCAAGAATACACAATCAAATCACTCCCAACAGATGGCCATCCATGAAAGCCTTCAACAACAAAAAATATAATACTTCTCACCATCTTGCAGGCAAATAGGGGGAAAATCTATATTGTCATGTGTGAGAACGAGTGGGGTTTTATGAATACCATATAATAAATTGCTTTCCATTCCAGAGAATCCCACCAAAGTTTATACCAACTATAGCATGCAGAAGAATGATTGACAGGACCTTTGATGTTCCAAGGCATCCAATTGGTCGGTCAGGTCTTCCTGAGAGTCCCAGTTTGTCATTGATCCCAAGATGGAAGTAAGCCTATAAGACATAGTAGAGCAGGGAGTCTAACGCAGTTAACATTATAAATAGCAGTATTAAAAGTATAGGTGGATGGAGCCTCTCATTTGGGCTAATAGGGGACACAGCAGAATAGCTAAACCCTGGTCTTCTCATCTTTAAGCGATTAGGGGCTCCTTCAGGCCAAATGAGGATATTTATGTTCTCTGGGAGACGAAATGACAACTGAATGTGAACAAGAGAGGGAAATGATCTGGAACATCGAAAAGAAAAGAAAAAAACTCTTCACCGGTGGGTACTTTCTGCACACAAGACAGCCTCAGTGAGCACATTAACTCTTAGGGCTCTCGCCAAAGCAATCCATCTGCTGCTTTCTGAGCCAAGTCAACTGCAGGGAGTGTGGTCAATGGTTCTGCTGCAGAGTGACCTTTTCAGAAATTAAAGGGCATCTCATTGCAGAAATGCTAGCGGGGGGAAAAAAATCCACAATCGAGGCTGTAGAAATGCTTGGAAAGAAAGGTAAGCAGACAGCAAGTACAGAGAGGATATGGGGATAGAAAGTGTGTTGAGGGTGATCCTTACACCTACTTTTGAGGAAGAGGAAATGGCTAAACTAAAACCTGGAAGCCAACAAAACAAGACAAATGTCACAATTACAGAAGTGTGTGTAAGCTTTTAAAATCATGATTTGCTCAAAGCATCATAATAAATGTAACAGTATACTAATGTCTTGTTCATATACAGTGTGATTATAGATCTATTTGCAATTCAGACAACATCCTTAGTTATCAGCAACGTGTGTGATGGCACTCCTATCCTGCTCCTTTTGAATATGAATCCTCTCCTCTACCTGTAATTTAACAGGTTTTTAAAATGGTGTTATTGGTTTTAACTGCGTATGTTTAGCAAGTCCTGTGTTTAATTCTATTTTAATATTAGCATGATTTGGGTTTTAATTTACATATTGTATGAGGTTTAGCATTAGCTGCTTTGAATCTCCTCTGGGAGAGAGGAAGCAGGATATAAATACTTATTATTTTTATTTATACAAATAACAACAATAATAATTAATTACACAGATTAATAGTAGGGGTTTTTTTCCAGCTTGACTGACAAGTTGTATGAGACAGGCTAGAAAGAGTGGAGGATAATACAAAGACATCTTCACAGACTTCTCTAGCTTTATCCCATTTCATGCTATCTAACAATAACTGGAAGGATCCTGGTGTATCTGTGCATATAAGTATGAGTGATTTTATTGTTGTGATTTTACCTGAAATTACTGGCATACTAAAAGCCAGAATATCATACATCCTGTCTTGTTAAAACAGCTATGCTGGTTCTGAATCTGTTTCTAAACAAATGCAAAGAGCTGGAGATGACCTTCAAAAACTTCTATTTCTCTTAATGAGCCTATTATTGCCAGACACAATGTTCCACAAAATGCATTAAGGTAGGACCCAAGAGAGAACCTTTTCATTGGCTGGGTCCCAACTCTTCCTTCAGAATACTTTCAGAAAATGCTCAAAAGCATACTATTTGGGTATATTTTGTAGGATGCTTCCTCATTCCAGTGCTTTTAATTACTCTGGTTGATTTATTTTCAAAGGCTATCTGTGCTTATTTAAAAATCTGTTTCCTCTGCTATTTCAGTGTTTTATGGCTGCTTTATGGCAAATTTATTACCATTGTCAAATTCTCAGTAAATTATTGTTTTTACTTAAATTGCGGGCTGCTTTGGGCTCACTGAAGAAAGTATAAATGTTTTAAATAAAGGAAGGAAATCAATAAAATGCCTGAAGATGAATGACTTAGTTATAGAGACAACACAAACAGATGGACAGGTTGCTTACCTGTAATAGTATTTCCTCAAGTGGTCCTCTGTAAATTCACGCAGATAGATCTAACTGTGCCTGCACAGGTCCTAACAGAAAGCTTCTCCAAGCTCTAGCTTCAAATTTTGGCGGTAACTCCTCCCTAGGGCATAAAAGGCTCTCTAGCTGGCAGCTCCTCAGTTCCTGGGAGCTCTTGTTGGAGGGTGGAGGTTGGTATAACCTCGAAGGAAAGTTTTGATAGGATGGTCAAAAAAGATCAAAGGATGACTTTGTTGGAAGGACTATGATAGGACTGCCAAGTATGCCTTTATCAAGAAAAGTGTGGTTTCTTCTATGGGGATCCATGTATGGCCCTTGCCATGGGACGCCTTTGTCAGAATCTGGCCTGTGGCAACTGCCCTTCTCGCCTCTTCATGGGACTGTTTGAAGGTGATCTTCATGGAGGATGAAGATGGCAGTGTGGTCATTATTGAGTATGATGATCGTACTGAGGTCACCGATCCCGATGTCCCAACTTAGAAGTCTATATCTTTTCTGAGGAAGCTTTTGATGTCTTCAAAGTCATCAAAGTTTGAGATGGCACCATGGAAGGAGTCTCTGATACTGAAGGCATGAGAGCCCTCGCTTCTCTGTTCTTCGTTGCCTGTGATGTGAATGCTTGGTAAAGCTGCCATGGCCTGACGACATGGGCTTCACCAAGGCAGAGCAAATGGCCATCAAAATCCAGAATCTTGGCAGACCAAGTTGTGCAGTGTTTGAATCTCGTTGTAGACATTCTGATGAAGAGCAAAGCCCCGAGGTAGCTGTGGTGGCAGGAAAAAAGGAACTAAGGAGCCGCCGGCCATGGTGCCTTTTATGCCCTAGGGAGGAGAGGGTGGAGTTACCAGCAAAATGTGAAGCTAGAGCTTGAAGAAGTTTCTGTTAGGACCTGCACAGGCACAGTTAGATCCATCTGTGTGTATTCACAGAGACCATGAAGAGGAAATTACATATATTTTAGAAAACTAGTGAGCAGTTTTGTAACTCTTGCTTATTTTTATTTTATTTTTTTTCATTTTTAATGTTTAAATATGAACAGTCAATAAATTAAAAGAAAAAATGAACAGCAAGAAATTATTTTTTTCTTATATAAATCAGAGTTCTGGAATTTTACAATCTTCAAGTTAAAGAAGTATTTGAAAGTCTTCTCTATGGTCAAAGATACCCATTTTTGAGACATGAAGTCAATCTGCAAATATGATGCTGCCATTCAGCTGATTGCTGTAGAAGATGAAAGACTTGTCAGCTGAAACACTTTCAAGTCAAGACTAGAAGGAATTAATCTCTCCAGGAATGATCCAAATTTGACAAATATTTGACATCTTAAGAGCTTTCCTTTTGTTATCTCTCGAGATTTATTTGCAGTTTAGAAGATGTTATTCCATATTTCTGTACAAACATCTGTATTATACACATACACATATATAAACCAAATAGGTATGGTAAAATAATAACAAAGGAGTAGCAAATCACAAACTCACTTTCCACTTATAAACCATATTTCCTGCAACATGCGACCTTGGTGAATACATGGAACCCTCAGCTAAAGGCTCAACTGTTCATTTCAATAGGGAAAACAAACATACAAATGAAACCTGTTGAATGAGATAGCCAATAGACAGAATGCCATGTGTGTGGACTAGTATAAATGGGGCTTAATATTAATGCAGGAGATACATGCATGTGTTTGTTGTCTGCCTTCAAGTTGTTTGATTTATGGTGACCCTAAAATGAAGCTATTTACAAGGGTTTCTTCTCCAGATTTGTTCAAATAATGTTTGCCATTGTGTTCCTCTGAGGCTGAGAGAGCATGACTTGCCCAAGGTCACTCAATGGGTTTCAAAGGCCAAGGGGGGATTCAAAAACTTGTCTCCCAGAGTCATAATTTGGGTGCCAATCAAGAGAGAAAAATACAATCTAGATAAGTGAAATGATATTAAATATAATAATACAGCAATCCAACCACTACTCAACCATTGCAAACAACACTCAAAACATTGGCATTGAATATGCTTTGCAGACTGTGTCAAATTTAGTCATCAGCTAACATCAGAAAATTAAGAATAATGAGTTGATTTTAAATTACAGTTGACTGTTGTAGTTTGAATTGGCTTTTGTTTATGACAAGATGAGCTCTGTCTGTTCAGCCCTAGGAGCATATTTTGTTCTAAACATACAAAACATATTAGAAGGGATTTTCTAAATGCAAAAGTTATCATGTCATAATTCATTCCCACCTTATTTTTAAGGGCATTCCTGGTCTTATAATAAAGCTTGACACACAGTATTCCCCTATCTATCTATTTATCTATCTAGCCAGCTAGCTATCTAGTTGAGGAAAGCTATCTAGAATGAAAAAAAAATACCTAAACAATTCTTCATAACCTATTATTGTAATCATTTAAATGAATACATGAAGGATTTGTTTAATTTTGAAAGGGAAGCACGATGCATATCTTACTTTGACAAGCTCCTGCTGTGCCCATATCTGGATGGGTTCGACCTGCTGGGGTGTCTGGGTTTGGATTCCATATGTGTTCAGGAAAACTTGTAGACTGTTTTTAAAAAGAAAATATAATACAAGGTTAAGAGGAATTCAGGAATGCAGCAAAGCTAATTGTAAATATAGAATCTTGTCAAAAATGGCTTTTTCCAAGTAGCTCTTCAAAGAATTTAATTTTTGAAAGCTATCAGAGTCAGGCATCCAAATTTAGATCTGAATTAAGTCTTTTCTAGTTTAAACTTTTTTGAAGTCATTTCTAGGGCATGGGGCTTTAGTGGCACCTGGAACAAAGCAAACTGAGCAGCAGCCAGAAGTACAATGAACAAAAATCACTAATGTTTTGACCAGAAAAAAATGTCATGTTCTCATCATCATTTATATTGGCTCTTTTTAGTTCAGAGGATTCCTAACACATGTCAAACAGAAGATTTTTTGTTTAAGTCAGTGGTTCTCAACCTGTGGGTCCCAAGTGTTTTGGCCTACAACTCCCAGAAATCCCAGCCAGTTTACCAGCTATTAGGTTTTCTGGGAGTTAAAGGCCAAAACATCTGGGGATCCACAGGTTGAGAACCTCTGGTTTAAGCAACCTCCTGCTGGAAGAGAGATCTAATGCTAGAACGCACATCTCATGTAGTTTAAACTAGTTCCAAGCTCAGGCACTAAAGTTTCTACTTAAAGCATCATAGTAACTTTTAAATCTGAGTCTAGAAACGCGTCAGTGATCTCAATGACTTACCGTTGGCTTTCAGCAATCAATGCAACATGGACCACTAGGTCATTTTCCAGCGGACCCTAAAAAAATAAAGAGTAAAAAGAAACGTTTATGAAAAGACAAGCCCAATGCAAACAATAGCTTTTAATCAATATGAATGACATCTTCTGGCTGCATTGCTGCTTTTCCCTCTCTCACTTTAATGGCACAGACAGGAAAATGGATCTTCAGAGAAGTAACATATATAAATCTTGAACTGTATTGTCAATATATTTTGGGGTGGTTTACACTGAGATGTTAAGGATAGGCTTCTGTATTTTTTTTCTTTACTGTATTACACTTCAGGAGAAGAAGGAATCTTTGGTGTTATATTTATTAGTCTTGGCTGACACTATGAGAAAGAACTGATTGTGTATTTGTCAAAGAGTGTGAAGGTGTTGATGATGTTCAAAGAAGGTGGTATATCCCACTTTTATTTTGATATATAACAAAGACCCTACAAAGTAAACTACGTATGTGATTGCATACAGATCCTCTTATGTATTTCTTTAAGTACACAAATGAAATCTGTCAATATAGATTAACCAGAGTATGTGTGACTCCGAACCGTTTGTACATTAGACCATAAACAGAACTCTGAATTGGAACAAACGGACAAACATGCTAATTCAACATGAGTACTTCAACATAATGGTTTTCTCACTGCCCAGCTGTGATGACAATGGCCAGAACAGTCCATTCATACAGAACGTGCTTAGAACAGACTGCTGCTTATTGTGGTAAAAATAGCAATATCTGCTAAGGCGAATCTTCCACAGGGTTAATGGTTAAGTTAGTTTCCTCTGATAGGGATTGTATTCAGGAGCATGTTCCACTGATTACAAAAGAAACAGAAGCATTTGCAACCCCTTTACCAATACTAAAAGCCCAAGTCAAGGTAATGTAAATCAGAATCAAGTCAATCCAAATCTCACAAGCGGTGAATGCGAGATGAGCTGAAGCCAGTACTTTCTAGTATAGCATAGGATTGCCACAGTTCTGCAACACTCAAAACAAGAGCTTTGATATTCAGACAAAAGACCCTTCAATAGTTAAGAAAGATTGGGAACCATTCAAAAACAGAGAATTCCAACATGGGGATTTCATGTTTAAAATGCTAAACTATTATATTATATTGTACACAATCAACTAGATAATATGGAAACAAAATTCTTATGTATATGAAAGAAGGATATGTACAACTTTGACAATATGTTTCAATTTTTAATAATAATAATAATAATAATAATAATAATGTGTGATTGATGTGTACTTGGCTCATACTTTTAGGTGGACATAGTAATAGTAATAATTATAATAGTTATTGCTGATATAATTATTATTATTCTCATTATAAAAGTAGACAGATAAATTCTCTGGTGAGATATAAAAGCTGAAGTAGGTACCCACCAGCATGAACAGTAATATTTTGAACATGCATATCTTTTACTCTCAAATTTGTCATTCTCTTTCTCTTCTCAAGATAGATTTTGCCCTTCTTCAATGGAAATAAGGCAGAGATTCTAACCCAGATCCAGAACAGCATAACGATGCCTCGGGTTTTGCAATGCAACCAACTCTGCTTTCAATAATTGTAATGCACGCTGTAGTTAATGCCTTTTTGTGTTTTTTTTCCTCTTATGTGAGCAGTAAAGGCAATATATACTTTGCCAGGTTAAAAAAAAATATGATTTTTGGTCCTAATAAAAAAATGTAAAACAACTGCTGAAGTATGCTCTAAGTTCCTCTCTCTACACTATAGGCCAGGGGTCCCCAAATTAAAGTCCGTGAGCCAGATGCGGCCCTCCAAAGTCATTTACCTGGCCCCTGTCCTAAACTTTAGACTTAGGGTTGACCCAAGTATACCTGGTTTTTGGAGGTCCTTTTGCTTACTTATGGCCTTATAAGATCATCTAGATGGTCTTTGAAGGTCTCTCTGCTTAGCTACAGCCTTATGAGATCATCTAGATGGCTTTTGGCAGTTACTTTTCTTACCTATGGTCCTATGAAACCGTCTAGATGGCCTTTGAGGGTCCCCTTCCTTACCTATGGTTTTGTGAGATTGTCTAGATGGCCTTTGGGAGCCCCTTTCCTTACCTATGGTCTTATGAAACCATCTAGATGGTCCTTGAGGTCCCTTTCCTTATCTATGGTCTTCTGATGGCCTGATGAGATTTATCTAGATGGCCTTTAAGGGTCCCTTTCCTTACCTATGGTCTTATGAGACCATCTAGATGGTCTTTGGAGGTCTTTGTGCTTACCTATGGTCTTATGAGATCGTCTAGATCAGGGGTCACCAAACTAAGGCCCATGGGCCGGATGTGGCCCTCCAAGGTCATTTACCTGGCCTCTGTCCTAAACTTTAGACTTAGGGTTGACCTAAGTCTGAAATGACTTGAAGGCACAATCCTAACAACAATAATTATTTTGGACTATTTCATCATAGTCCGTCCCCCCAGCAGTCTGAGGGCCTGTGAATTGGCCCTTCACTTAAAAAGTTTGAGGACCCCTGCTATAGGGTTTTTCTGTATGCAGATCAAGTAAGCAAGTTGGGAGCTGGGTGTGTCACTGTACAAGCCCAAATTTTTTTTGCTTCGGGGCAACGTATACACTTTGGTGGAATGCGACTGCTGGCTCAGGTCCTTGCAGGTGCTCCTGTGCAAGATGCGGACAAAATTAAAACAGTGCAATCTTTCCCTGCTAAAGTAATGAGCTCTTCTTGCCAGGAAAGGGGCTGGCCACCCATTCCCAGGCCCTGGTTTTAGGGATGCAACTGTTTCGAGGTAGGAACTGGTTGTAGTATGTTAGAATGAAGAAAACAAGAATGAAATACTGAAATCTCATCCACCTGAACACGAGAGGTGATTATATTCCAGGCATGCAGCTCAGTCTTCAACTGTGCCAGCTTCGGATGCCTTGGATAAAACAACATATAATGCAGTTGGGAAAAATCACAGAAACCGGGGACTCCTGTATGTGCTGTTTCCAACTGTTATTAAGAAAATTCTGTTTTGATCCGTCTCACACTAGGATTGATAGTTTGGGGCATGCTCTCTCTCTCTTATAAGAATGTTAGTAAAAAACAGACTGTACAGTAGGATTATTAGTGTCCCTACTGACAGACCCCTCAGCCTTAAGGTCCTGCTTCTGAATGCCAGATCCGTCAATGGTAAGACAGCTATCATCCAGGATTTGATCCTGGATGAGGGGGCGGATCTGGCATGTATTACCGAGACGTGGTTGGATGAGCTGGGTGGGGTGAATCTCACCCAGCTGTGTCCACCGGGTTTCGGGGTCCATCGGCAGGCCAGGGTTGAGGGGCGGGGAGGAGGAGTTGCGGTGATCTTCCGGCAGTCCATCGCCCTGATCAGATGCACTGTTCCACAATCTACGAGGTTCGAATGTGTCCTGCTGAAGGTGGGAGCCCGAGACAACTTGGGGATTCTGTTGGTGTACCGTCCACCCCGCGACCCAGCAGTCTCCCTGTCTGAGCTAGCAGAAGTGGTCTCTAATGCGGCCTTGGTCTCCCAACAACTCATAGTTTTGGGAGACTTTAACATCCATGTCGAGACCACATTAACAGGTGCAGCTCAGGATTTCATGGTTGCCATGACGACCATGGGGCTGACTCAAGTTATATCTAGGCCCACACATCAGGCGGGACGCACGTTGGACCTTGTCTTCATTGTGGACGGTGGGACAGTCAGAGTGGAAGAACAAAACATCCTTCCATTGTCATGGTCTGACCATCATCTGATCTGTTTAAGTTTCGCCATGTCTTCTAACCTCCGCAGGGGTGGTGGACCCATTAAGATGGTCCGCCCCAGGAGGCTGATGGATCCAGATGGACTCCTGAGGTCTCTTGGGGATCTTCCTGTTCTGGAGACTGGCGATCCTGTTGATGTCCTGGCTGATCACTATAATAGTGAGCTAGCAAGGGCACTGGACACGATCGCTCCCGAACGTCCCCTCTTGCTGCGTAGAGTCACGTCAACTCCTTGGTTCACTGAGGAGCTGGCCGTGATGAAGCGTACGAGGAGGGGACTAGAGTGCATCTGGAGGAAATCTCAGGATGTGTCCGACCAAGCACGGACTAAAGCCGCTATTAAGGCTTACTCCGTGGCTCTGCGAGCAGCCAGGAAAGCTTTCACGACTGCCCGCATAGCGTCTGCAGCCAACAGGCCATCGGAGTTGTTCCGAGTTGTTGGGGAGCTCCTGCGGCCTCCTGAGGCCCAGGAGCTTCCCGATGACTTGGCGACTCGGTGTAGCGATTTCGCACACCATTTCGCAGGCAAAGTTGCTCAGATACGTCATGAGTTGGACTCCAGATTGACTGTGGTTTCAGCGGAGGTAACCGAGGCACCTGTCGGTTTGATCTTATGGGATTCTTTCCGGCTTGTTCTTCCTGATGACGTGGAGGGGATTCTCGGGTCTGTGAGGGCGACCACTTGTGCTCTGGATCCTTGTCCCTCTTGGCTGGTTAAACTGGCCAAAGATGGGTTGTTGGAGTGGTTTGTGGCTATAATAAATGCCTCCTTGGGCCAAGGGTCATTTCCATCTTGTTTTAAGCAAGCGGTGGTAAAACCGTTACTAAAAAAGACCTCGCTAGACCCATCGGTTTGTGACAATTACAGACCAATCTCCAACCTCCCATTTTTGGGCAAGGTTCTGGAGCGGGTGGTTGCCACGCAGCTCCAGGAGTTCCTCGATGACACTGATTTTCTGGACCGCTCGCAGTCGGGCTTCAGGCCTGGGCACAGCACCGAGACGGCTTTGGTCGCCTTGGTGGATGACCTCCGCAGGGAGCTGGACAGGGGGAGTGTGACCCTGCTGGTTCTCCTGGATATCTCAGCGGCTTTCGATACCATGGACCATGGTATCCTTCTGGGGAGGCTCTCCGGGATGGGGCTCGGGGGCACGGTTCTGCTGTGGCTCCAGTCCTTCCTGGAGGGTCGTTTCCAGATGGTGAAGCTGGGGGACACCTGCTCGGACCCCTGGCCATTGACCTGTGGGGTTCCGCAGGGGTCTATTTTATCCCCCATGCTATTTAACATCTACATGAAACCGCTGGGAGAGGTCATCCGGAGTTTTGGAGGGCGTTGCCATCTCTACGCAGATGACACGCAAATCCACTACTCCTTTCCATCTGACTCCAAGGAAGCCCCTCGGGTGCTGAACCAGTGCCTGGCTGCTGTGGCGGACTGGATGAGGAGGAACAAGCTGAGGATCAATCCTGACAAGACAGAGGCCCTCCTGGTCAATCGTGCGTCAGATCGGGGTATTGGGTGGCAACCAGTGCTGGACGGGGTTGCACTCCCCCTGAAATCACAGGTCCGCAGTTTGGGGGTCCTCCTGGATTCAGCGTTGACGCTTGAAGCACAGGTGTCGGCGGTAGCCGGAAGGGCCTTTGCACAACTCAAGCTTGTGCGCCAACTGCGACCATACCTCGTGAAGTCTGATTTGACCACAGTGGTCCATGCCTTAGTTACCTCTAGACTGGACTACTGTAATGCACTCTACGTGGGGCTTCCCTTGAGGACGGCCCGGAAATTACAATTGGTCCAACACTCGGCTGCCAGATTAATAACGGGGGCAAGTTACAGGGAGAGATCCACTCCCCTGTTTAAGGAGCTCCACTGGCTGCCGTTCATTTTCCGGTCCCAATTCAAGGTGCAGACTATCATCTATAAAGCCCTAAACGGTTTGGGACCCACCTACCTCCGTGACCGTATTTCCTTCCATAAACCTGCCCGATCTTTACGATCATCTGGGGAGGCCATTTTATCACCATTGTCTTTATCCCAGGCCCGCCTTGTGAGTACAAGGGAGAGGGCCTTTTCTGCTGTGGCCCCCCGATTGTGGAACTCACTACCTACTGAAATTAGGCAAGCTCCCACGCTGTTAGCTTTTAGGAAAGACTTGAAAACATGGCTCTTCCGCTGTGCCTTTGGTAAGTAATTTCTGTTATTTCTGTGTTACTCCCACCCCGAACATCTATCCTCTAGATTACCCCACTTCCATATGTCCCTGCCCGCAGTGGAGTACCCCTATGTCCCTCTCACTCCAGGTTTTATCTTTGTGTTCACGTGGCCTGCCCTTGTTTTACTGTTTTTTGATTTCTTGATGAAATGCCTATTATTATTTATTGTATTTTTAATGGTGCTATGTTATGTTGTTTTATTTTTTGTTATATTGTATTGCTCTGGGCATGGCCCCATGTTAGCCGCCCCGAGTCCCCGTTGGGGAGATGGTGGCGGGGTATAAATAAAGTTTTATTATTATATTATTATTATTATATAACCCCCTTGAAAAGAAAGACAGGCACACAATCCTGCACAGACAGCTTTCGGGTATAACTATGGAAAGGTAGGATCAGAAAACAAGGAAATGTTCTAAAATAAAGGCCTTGTTTTGATTGTTTCAGTCGTACCTTCACACACACCAGGATTTGCAGAATAGTGTTGAGAAAACAATTTATGTAAACTGGAAATTAGCTTTAGACTGATTGCTTGAACATTGTCTTGGAATTTTATATTTGTACTTGATGCTTCTAATTGCTTTGTTTATATACGCCACACATTCCCTGGAGAACTTAGCTTTTGGGTAGCTAATAAATTTAATAAGCAAACAATAAATCAAACATCTGCAGCCAAAATCAACATCGACTTGGATCTAACATTTGGCGTTTAATTCCCCACCGAAAGCGATATAAAGCAAAAGAATCTAGGTACACACATTTAATAGACAAATATAGTTGAAGCTAAAATCTGGCAGACACTTCACTCCAGAATAAATGGCTGCTGCTTTTATTTCTCATTTAAATCTTTTTGCTAGTGAGCAGGATTTCATGGATTGCTGCACTTGATGAAGTGCTTTATCAACAAGGGGCTGCAATCTTTTCTCTAGGTGACTTGATGCTTCAGTCATTTTTATTTCAGAGTGCCAGCTTATGTGAAAAGTCAAGTGTTGCAGTGGGGAGGAGGACTCTGCAAGCAACTCGGTTTTTAGTGCATACAGCTGGAATGCTGCTTCTGTTTATTAAACAAAAGGTAAAGGTAAGTCTTCTGACTTTCTTAGAAAGACAACGGAGACCTAGGTGTCTGGAATTAGAAGCATTTTACATTCAAGCCAATAATTCAATTCAAGTCAATGATTTATTCAATTTTAAATAGAAAGCATTGGGTATACATTTGCCAGTAGCTGTAGCAAGACTGCAGAGCTGTGCCAAGAGGGAGGGAAGATGGGAAGGCAAATGTGGCTGAAAGCCTGCATCCAGGAATGAAACCCAAGAAGCCAAAAATAGTGGGACCTACCCCATGCCAGCCAGGAGAATTAAATCTGACAGAAGATGATTCCCTGCAATTAGTCATTCCCTGGCGAAAGGCAAGGGAATGATGGATAACAACCATCTATAAAACATAGCACACCTAGGGAAAAGGTCTAAGTTCACTGGAATGGGATAAAGTTTTATTGGGATTACTAGAGAAAGATTAATTTATCCCTTACTGCAGTTCCAAATGGAAGATAAACAGATAAATCAATGCAATTTCTAATGAAACATCTGGGATTTATGATAGATTGCTCTTGCTGCCACTTAGGTTTTCCAAGCTAGGTCCTCTCCAAATGCAATTTGACCAAGTAATGTTTGACTATTAAGTACTTACAGTGCACTCACATATGAGTCACATATACTCATATATAAGACTCTTTGTCAAAAAGAATGACCCAATAGCAGAACACATGATAAACCAAGCAGGGCAAAGAATATTATTTGAGGCCACAGAAATTCTAGACCACTCTGACAACCACTATGTCAGAACACACAGAGAAGTCATTGAAATCCACAAGCACACAGACAATGTCAACAGAAAGGAAGAAACCATGAAAATGAACAAAATTTGGCTACCAGTATTGAAAAACACCAGAATCAAGACAGTGAGTAATGAATGACACCCAGACACAGGAGGTTTCCAGGCTGTAAGCAGTCAAGGGCTAGTGAACACCATCCAGACAATGGATGTTTCCAGTAAACAATTCAAAAGGAATGAAGCCCAAGCTACTTCCATGCCGATACCCTACTCATATGCTAATGGGTGGATCCCATTCAACACATGCAAATCAATCTTGCTAACTGCACCCCTTTACACTAGTTTAATAGATGATGCTTCTTTCCTCCCACCCAGGACATTTCACATTCCACTTGCTTAACTAGCATCAGATCCACAGGCGAAACATCAGGAGAAAATTCTGCTAGAACCCAACCATACAGCCCTGAAATTACACAACAGCACAGTGATTCTAGCTGTGAAAGCCTTTGACAATACATTATACACTGGTCAGTGCTGTGGCAATGCTTTTGGCAGAGAGATTGGGTGCTTCTTTCAGGCTCTCTTGGCACAAAGTAAGCTCCCAGAGTCAAAAAGTTTAGTCTGTTCTGGAGGAGCCTGAAAGAAACAAATGACTGCTATCTTTGGTGACTCTGGGGCTTCCCTCGAGGAGAATAGGGCGGGGTACAAATAAAGTATTTATTATTACTATTATTACTATTACAGTAGAGTCTCACTTATCCAAGCCTCGCTTATCCAAGCCTCTGGATAATCCAAGCCATTTTTGTAGTCAATGTTTTCAATATATCATGATATTTTGGTGCTAAATTCGTAAATACAGTAATTACAACATAACATTACTGTGTACTGAACTACTTTTTCCGTCAAATTTGTTGTATAACATGAAGTTTTGGTGCTTAATTTGTAAAATCATAACCTAATTTGATGTTTAATAGGCTTTTCCTTAATCCCTCCTTATTATCCAAGATATTCACTTATCCAAGCCTCTGCCGGCCCGTTTAGCTTGGATAAGTGAGACTCTACTGTATTATTATTGCTATTATTACTATTATTATTAAACAACTAAAGACTTGGATGTTTTGGCTGGCCTTTGGTGAGACAAGCATTAGATAGCTAATCCCATACAGTATTATCCGGTATTTATTAGGTCCCTATTTTATTATCTATGCATTTTATCTCATCATTGTATTCTTGCATAGATGTTTCAGTTCCTCCAACTATGTATTTGATGGTTGACTGATATTATCAACTATTATAATACCTTGTTTATATTGTATTTTGTTTTTATCTTTATACTAGCTTAGGGACCCGGCGATGCCCGGGTCATTTGAGAATGGTACTATTTGTCTTTTAATGTTATGTATTCTGTTTGGAGTGGGTGAACTACAATTCCCAGAATCGTGTCATGCAGTACTCTGTGGATGGGGGTGAACTACTGCAATTTCCAGATTCCTGGGGTAATTGTCCTGAAATATCTATCAGTATTCACAGCAGGCAATATTCAGTCTGTGTGCCAGGTTCAGTCTGTGTGCCAAGTCTAGATTCGTCATTGGCTGGGTTCAGTGGTCTTTGGATGGAGGTGAACTACAACTCCCAAAATCAAGGCCCCTTCCCACAAATACCTGCAGTATGTTCAGTAGGTCATGAGGCTTCTCTGTGTGAAGTGCATTGTCGGTGGGGGTCAGTGTTTATCTGGCTGCAGGTGAACTATAACTCCCTTTCCCCCAAACTTCTCCAATATGTTTTATTGGTTATGGGGGCTCTGTGTGCCAAGTGTGATGCTCATTAATTGCAGGTGAACTATAAATCCCAGTACCTACTACTCCTGAACTTCCAGTCCAGTTCCCCTCCAAACCCACCAGTAGTCAAATCTGGGCATATTGGGTCTGCATGGCAAGTTTGGCCGAGAGCCATCATCATTTGGGTTCATAGCGTTCTGGGTGTAGGTGAACTACAACTCCTCTATATTCCCCAGTAGGAGTGACAGTGCTCTTACTTGATGCAGGGTGAACTACAACTTCTACCATGTGGAGTCAATCCCTAAACTCCTCCAGTAAGTTTACTTGCAGGTCAGTTCTGCTCTGTTTGTTATGCAGAGAGATTGGAAAGGGAAGGGCAGTGGGCGGGGCCATGCAAATTCCACAGCAATGGAGAACCCTGGGATGCCTGCCTGTGGTGGAAGAAAAAGCAAAATCTAGGAGGAAATGGTCCCCAAATGAAAGCCTTCCTTGGGTGGTGGGCCATAGTGTTTGGGAAGGACATTGGCAGGGTTTGGGCTGCATTTTCATGGCGCTCGCTGTAACCTCAATGTCAGTGCAAAGGGGTGACTTGCTAAATTTTTAACCCTGGGACGTATACCCTGTTTGTGGAGGCTGGAGGCTGTCTGTGTGTGCAGATATCCATGTCACATACAGGTTTTCACTTTTATCATGGATTTAGATATAGATATTGTGAATTGTATGTTGTTTTTATCTGATTATGCTGTCTGGGCTCCGCCCCATGTAAGCTGTCCCGAGTCCCCTTGGGGAGATGGTGGCAGAGTATAAATAAAGTTTCATTATTTTATTATGACACAGCAAACAAAATAGATAAGCTGTATTTGGTATCACAAAATTACAAGTTGAACACTTCCCAAGTGTCTAGGACTGTGTGATGTATTTTCGGATGATGCTTTATTATTATTATTATTCCCTGATGCAACTGACATAAGTTGCTTCTCTACTGCGGCAGGGAAGTACCAAAGAGCTGCTGCCTATGTCATCTTCCCAGGCATTGCAACAGACCATTGGCAAACACTAACTAGGTCAGTGCTTCTTTTATAGTTGTAGAGGCTTTTTGAATTGCTGGGTGGTAAAATGGTGCTGGTAGCCAGAGGTGGCTTTACCTAAGCTGGAATTGGCAGTTTCACTTCTGAGCAGACTAGATCCCCAGAAACATGTGCTGAGCCTCCAAGCCTCGACTTATCCATGCATCACATCAAAATCCACAATTTATGCCCCCAAACTTGACCTTGGCTTATACATGAAGTCAACTGATATTTGAATATATATGGCACTTGTGTGAAAAACCTCACCCACAATTCCAAATAGCCACCTTGAGTCCCTGCATTAACCAACCAGAAGTGACAAGACAAATATTTTTTGCTATCAAACAACAGCCCCCTAAGATTCTTCACATTGTCGTACCAAGTGTGAGCATCTCCATTACTGTCCCCACTTCCCCGGTGTTCATAGAACAATTATGATCAAACATAATATCACAGAAGAATACATATATGGCTGATTTGTGTCGTCATTAGTATTATAGTTCTATTTCCACTATTAATAACTTTTAAAATGGCACTTTAGGCAATTTACATGCTATCAAAAGTGTGTAAGAAAAAAATGTTTAAAGCCTAGTAAGTGACGGAATTTGGAAACATGACTGTTTGTACAGCCAATGACTCTCAGAATCTTCTAGTTATGCTTCCAAACATTTCTTTTCTGGGGTATTCTCTAACAATGCACAGTGGATATTCACAGCAATATGAAATCTATTTGTTTGCTGCATAAATTCCTACAAGCTTTAGTGGTTTAGCTCCAGCTATAATTGGTAATGCACTTCATCAGGATAATACCACATTTATAAACAATCCTTTATAAATCGCTCGGTTGGCCCTTATTTCCTGTACAACGTAATACAAACATATACATACAAACACTCCAAAGCTTAAATGTCTGCAATCCCTACTAACATATTATGCAAGCAGTACATCCACCGTTGTACAATGCTCAAGGGAAACCATTTTTTGTGGATTTAAAATTATTGAGTTTGGAGTTCCTCATATAAGTGTAATTTGTGCTCATTAAGCTTTGTTTATAAACCTTGGCAGTTACAATAGCGCTGATTTTTCCCCCCAGAACATTAAGGTTCCTTTAAAGAAAGCATGAAGACAAAAAAAAACCCCCTGAAAACATGGTTTAGTGTAAATGACTATTATATATTTTATAAGGCAATCCAAACGGAATTACAAATGTTAAAATAAGTTTTAAAATAAAGCTTTACTGTTATTGTATACAGTGGGGCCTTGGTATCCACTAGGTTTTGGTTCTACAACACATCTCCCACTCAATAATATCAAAATCTATCAATGCTCAAGTTGCAAAATATGCAAGCCATAGATGGTTGAATCTGTAGATACAGAATCTGTAGATACAGAGAGCTACCTGTCTATGGCAGCAGACTCTTCTGAGAGAAGAGGTCAAACACTGTGACCGGATGGAGGGTCTCAAGCCCAATATCATTATACTGTCATGCTGCCCCCAATGAAAAGTATTTCAGTGCAAGGACAAGGCATTAAAGACCTCTAGCAACCGCTGAGCTCACAGAGTTCTCTGACACTGAGAGTAAATCAGCCATAAGTCTACAATGTGGTTATGCCCTCCCTATAAGTCAACACGGCAGGTGAACACTGTAAGTCAAATCCAAAGGAACGAACATCAAGATCTCTCTCAATGTCAGACAATGTCCAGTTATAGAACCCACAGTTCAGAAAAAAGAAGCCTGGGAAACACTAAAAGAACCAAAAAAAAAAAAACATACATGAAAGTCTGGAGGCTCAACAAAAATACTCAGGATTTGTCGGGAAATGTAGGGTGGATCCAACAATGTGCTTGCCATGTTGATTTTACTCATTTCCCCCTAGTATACTGTCTAATAACAGACAATAATGCCCATATTGTGCATATTATTTCAGGTTCAGATAACACCTTGCTGGAAGTGTATACACCAATGAGTGTTTTATTAACATGCCTAGAAAAGCAAAGATTATCTAAAATTGCATTTTTACAGAAACTCTCCAAGATGGTCAAGCCAAGCCAAGCATAGACAGTTCAGGCTTCACCATTTAGACATGGCCAGTAGAATCTACAATAGTATTGACTTCCAGCCTTAAAGAGGCCACATAAATTAATTCAAATTTAGTTGTTAATTTAATGAGTTTTATAAAAGTATGTCTGTAAGCTTTCTCAAACAATTTGAAGAGGTATGGCGGGAAGGTAACGGTGCTCCATGCAGTCATGCCGGCCACATGACCTTGGAGGTGTCTACGGACAACGCTGGCTCTTCGGTTTAGAAATGGAGATGAGCACCAACCCCCAGAGTCGGTCACGACTGGACTTAACGTCAGGGGAAAACCTTTACCTCATGGTATGAGTATAAATGGTTTAAATTGGAGTGGGGAAGCTGGAAGGCTCCAGATCAAAAGTTCTCAAAGTGTGCTCTGCAGAGCCCTCAGGCTCCGCAATTCCCTCCTACCCCTCTAAGCTTTTCCTCCTGTTTCCTGCTCCTCCCTCTCCCCCCGCTTCCCTTGCCACTAAAAGTCCTTTTTCCTCATCTTCCTCACCACCCAGATCCTTTCCCCCTCACCTAAGAATCATAGAGTTGGAAGAGACCACGTGGGCCATCTAGTCCAATCAAGCACAATCAAAGTACCCCTGACAGATGGCCATCCAGCCTCTGTTTAAAAGCTTCTAAGGAAAGAGCTTCCACCACACTCCCAGGCAGAGAGTTCCACTGCTGAACAGCACTAAGGCAGGAAGTTCTTCCTAATGTTCAGGTGGAATCTCCTTTCCTGTATTTTGAACCCATTGCTCTGAATCCTAGTTTTCAGGGCAGCAGAAAACAAGCCTGCTCCCTCTCCCTTATGACATCCTTTCACATATTTATACATGGCTATCATGTCTCCTCTCAATATTCTCTTATGCAAACTGCTTCTCAGAGGAATTCATGGTCTCCACAACTTTGATCCTATTTGTTGCCCTCCTCTGGACACTTTCCAGCTTGTCAATATCTCTTTGAAACGGTGGTGCCCAGAATTGGACAGCATTACAGGTGAAGTCTAACCAAAACAGAATAGAGAGGCACCATGACTTCCCTCAGTCTAGACACTAGACTCCTTTTGATGCAGCCCAAAATCCCATTGGCTTTTTTAGCTGCTGCATCACACGGTTGGCTCATGTTCAACTTGTTGTCCACAAAGTCTTCAAGATCTTTTTCACATGCAGTGTTGTATAGCCAGGCATCACCCATTCTGTATCTTTACACTTCATTTTTTGTCTAAGTGTAGTCTCTAACATTTGTCCTTGTTGAAATTCATTTTGTTAGTTTTGACCCAGCTCTCTATTCTTTAAGGTTATTTTGAATTTTGATCTTATTCTCTGGAGCTATCCCTCCTAATTGGTGTCATCTGCAAACTTGATCACCACACCCTAAACCTTCATACAAGCAATTAATAAAGATGTTGAACAGCACTGGGCTCAGGACCAAACCCTGTGGCACTCCAGTAGTCACTTCTTTCTAGGATGAAGTGGAACCATTGGTGAGCAGCCTTTGGGTTCGGTCACTTAACCTTGCTTTCAAAACTCTATTTTTCTCCACCGCATAGGAGGTGTTTTGATTGTGCTTTTCCTGCATGGCAGAAGGAAGTTGAATTGGATAGCCCCTGAGGTTGCTCCTATTACTACTTGTGCTATTACTACTGTTACTACGGCTGTACCAGAAGCTCCAACTTTATTTTCTTTCTGCTAATGTTTGCAGTCATAGGGCAGGCCGCCTGTCCATCAACCTTAAGTTTGGTTCCGCCCCTTGTTCAGGGCTCTAGGAGGGAAGGAGCCATTTTTAAGTCAGTCTCACTTAAGGAAGCTAAGTATAGGACGTAGACCAGCTCGTCCCGTAGAAAAGCTTCATATCTCAAGAACATCCGGGGTTATAGAACATCCGAGAAAACAGAAACAGATATTCCAGGGGAAAAGTCCCAAAAGCTCTGGCTGAGAGCTCACAGCCTCTCAGCCTCACAGCTCCTGAGAGAAACAGCCCTAAAGTTTCCAAAGAAACCTCGGAGAGAGAACAGCATCACAGATCCACGGGATACCAGCTGAAACATCTGCAAGCCTTGGTTGGTAGGTTTACTTGATGCCCAGATGCATTTGGAATTGGTAGTAGGTCCCCCATCAGCTCGGCCCATATGATAGACAGCCTGGGAGAGGTTATAAGGGGTTTTTCTTCTTACAGAAAAAGTACAGTTATCCAAAGCCGATTGCCTGTCCCCTGGGGACAAGACTGAAAAGCCAACAGTTTATTAAGGAAACTTTGAAGTGTTATTTGACTCCTTAAAGACTTTGTTATTTCATTAAAGACTCAAAAGACCATTCCTTTCATGAAAATCCTCAAGAACCTCTCTTTGAGGCGCCCTGGCTTCCCGCTGGGCATAAAGTATACGTTCTATACAAAGACAATAGTTACAGGCCCAGCGCGTGACAGAACACTACTACTACTACTACTACTACTTATTATTATTGTTATTATTATTATTATTATTATTATTACTACAAAAGCTGGGTGGCCATTTTTTATTGTGTTTTTCCTGCATGGTAGAAGGGGTTAGAATGGATGGTCCTTGGGGTCATCCACTGAAATACTGTTAAGTTTATGTTGGTTAAAATTGGTCTTCATTTTAAATATTCTATTGTTTTTCTTTCTTTTTCTCCCCACTACAAATGAGATATGTGCAGTGTGCATAGGAATTTGTTCATTCTTTTCCAAATAGTTCACATAAACATTCTCTATCCATCTGCCACTGGCCCGGCCCATCTGTCAAATTTTAAAATACAATGTGTCAAAAAGATTGCTCATGCCTGATATATGTACATTACATTACATATAATATATAAACATTTCCTAGTTTTGTTTCAGAAAGGGTTCCACGGCTGAAAAAGTTTGAGAACCCCTGCTCTAGATGGTGTCAAACTAAAGCTCCTAGCATTGCTGGCCAAGGACCATTCAGGCTTGCCAAGAAAACACCCCAAAAGGTTCCCTATCTCTGTTTTAAACGAATGAGAGATGTGACAAATTCTAAACACACCAAAGGTACCATAACTAATCAAAGGCAAGTTTGACAGCATCAGGGATATAAAAGAAAGACTGCATCTCCAACACTGGCTGTAAAGCAAGGTTAAATGTAAATGAACTTTTAATAGATGCCTGATGGAACTATTCTGAAGGGAATGAAAAGAACTTTTATGTCTTATTTATTGGATTTGTGATTCAGCCTGGTTTATGAGTAAAGGAAAAAAATGCTTGGATAAAGATATTTTTATGGCATTGGCTGGGAGAAACAAATCAGCATATACCTTTTTTGTTTTTACTGTGATATAATAGTACAATGCATTCCTGGTAGTTGCATAATGAGATAATCCAGCCTCGCTGAGACTAGGGATTTCCTCCCTTCTTTTCACTTCAAACAGAGGGTTGGGTACTTGTAGCAAGGTTACTCATCCTTTGCCCTTTGAAAACAGGGTTCTTTCTGTTTACTGAATTGATCATTAAACCTAGGTCTGCATATGCTTGTGTCCGTATAATGTATTCCAAACCAAACCATGTAGACTAAACTAAAGTTTTCACCTGGAGCACAAACCTGGTTTGAAGGACAAGCATAGATCAGTGCTACTCAAAATATTGTTAGTAAATAACAACAATAACAAAAGAAATGTGTTTTATTGTTCTAAGATACCTTGACATTTAAAAAAAATTGAGATACTATATATGAGGTTTATCCAGAAAGTAGATTACGTTTTGGAATTAAAAATGAACAAAGTATAAGAGAAAACATTTACCATATGCAGTTGAAAGCCACACCCAAATACCACTTCTCAACATAGTCGCCATTCAAATCTAGGCACTTATCATAGCGATGAATGAGCTTGGCAACTCCTTCCCCACAAAACTCTGCCGCTTGTATCCTCAACAGGCCGGTCACCCCTTCCCGCAGCTGCACATCATCGCCAAAACGCTGCATTGCCAGCCGCCTCCCCATTGTTGGAAACTAGTGGTGGTCGCTTGCTGCAAGGCCCAGACTGCACGGTAGATGAGGAAACAACTCCCACCCAAAAGACTCCAGAACTTCACGTGTGCGACCCACCGTGTGGGGCTGGGCAAAATCCCCGCGCTCAACTTTCCCCCACGCTCGTCCTGGATCGCAGCCGTGGGAAGGGGTGACCGGCTGGTTGAGGGTGGAGGCGGCAAAATTTAATGGGGAAGGAGTTTCCAAGCTCATTCAACGTTATGATAAGTGCCTAGATTTGAATGGCAACTATGTTGAGAAGTGGTGTTTGGGTGTGGCTTTCAACTGCATATGGTAAATGTTTTCTCCTATACTTTTTTATTTCCAAAACATAATCTACTTTCTGGATAGCCCTCGTATTATTAACATATAGGAAACAACAACAAAATAATTGTGAGTCACCTATCTAGATTACCTATGGAAAGTGGAAAATAAAAATAAGCATCAGAAGGACAAAATAGACAATACAACTGCAAAGAGCAAACAACTATTTATTGCAACAGTGTTATGTAGTTCCCTGCAAACTCCTTGGTGCATCCCAGTCCTCCTTGCATCCCAGTTACTGGTGAAAGAGTAACCTGACTTTTGATGGTTTTGGTGCCAAGATAATTATCTTTATAAAAGGTGCCAATTACGAGAAAGGGACTTCTGTAATGGCAGTCTGTAATACAACAAACCTTGGGTCTGATTAAATTGTTTTATTACTAATGAGAATAACTTCAATGAAGCCCATTAATGATGGGATTGCTTTTTTAAAGTGTTAAATGTGGGCTGATTGATTTTGCTTCCACAAGCCTATCTAATGTGTCGCCAGACACAATGAAATGACTAAATGGATTTTTTAATTTGCTTTTTGAACAAAATGAGATGGTTTAATTTGACACATTTTGTAGAGGAAAAGGAACAAAGCCCTTTAAGAAGTGAAGCAGCTTTTTAGTTTCTGAAGACCAATTAGGTGAAATGTGTTGTGTTCCACTTCCTGATTCCATTTTCAGCTAGTTGCTGAACACTTCAAAGCAAACACAGACAGAAGCAGCAGTAAGTTTCAGCTGCATCAGACTAGGCATAAATTAATAAAGAACACCACCATATGTACAACTCACCAAAGTTCAACCAAATTCAATCCCAACTAAGTATGAATAGGATTGAAATTAAAATCAGATCAAATAGTATCCTCAACTATTCAAAGTATTTCTGTACATCCACATATACAAACACAATAAAGAAAGATATTCCCTATACATGTGATATGGAAAGTAAATAAGACAGCCATGATTAAAAAGATAAGCCAACATGGAGACATGCTCTACTCTGTATTAATCCCACTCCTTTAATTTCCCAAATCAGTACAACAAAAATAATGAAAATATGATATGATCCCCCAAAGACTACAACAAATGGATAAGGTCATGGCGGAAGCAGTAAAAACAGGCAGGTGGAGTGCTTGTTCCTATCCAGAAATGAAATGGGGGGAAAGAGAATTAAATGGAGAAGAACAAACACACATGAATGTGGCATGCCTATTAGTGGTGTGCATTTGTATGGAATCGCTGTTTGTTTTGTTTTGTTTCATTTGTTTTGTCTCATTTTTGTATTTGTCCCCATTTCTGAAAATGGGACGCCTATACAAATAGAATTTTAGTCTCACCTACGAAAAAACCGAAAATTTTTGGACCATTGGCAGCAATGGGAGGGCTTCCGAGGGGTCGATATGCCCACACACAAAGGGCATATCAACCCCTTTCAACCCACCAACTTTTAAAACATTTGGGTCTTCCCCCGATTTTTAGCATTTTTTTTCCTTTTTATAAATAAAATCCCTTTTAAAAGCATTTCCATCCCTTCTTCTCCCAGTGCGTTGGCTGTGACAGCTAAAATATGGGCCTTGGCTCTGAGGAAGCACTTCCTCCTCCTCCTCCTCCTCTATCTTTGCCAGGACCGCTGCACTTCGTGGGAGCCTAACGCCGCTGTGGGAAGAACTGGAGGCTTCCCATCCGCTTTGCCTGCCTTGCCTTAATTAATATTAATAATAATTAATAGGAACCCCGGTGGCAAAGTGCGTTAAAGCACTGAGCTGGAGACCGAAAGGTCCCAGGTTCAAACCCCGGGAGCAGCATGAGTAGCTGCTGTTAGCTCCAGCTCCTGCCAACCTAGCAGTTCGAAAACATGCCAATGTGAGTAGATCAATAGGTACCGCTCCGGCAGGAAGGTAACGGCACTCCATGCACTCATGCTGGCCACATGACCTTGGAGGTGTCTACGGACAACGCCGGCTCTTCGACTTAGAAATGGAGATGAGCACCATCCCCCAGAGTTGGTCACGACTGGACTTAACGTCAAGGGAAACCTTTACCTTTTTAAATAATTAATATTAATTAATAATTAATATTATTATTAACACCCATTGGCACACATCAGCTGTAATGGGAAAGCATCCCTCTGTCAGACCCTGATTGCCCCAGAATAACTATTGTTATTAATATTAATATTATTATTAGCTCCCTTTGGCGCTCATCAGCCCTCTGTCAGTACCTGTTTAGGGTCTCAGAGTAACTATTTGTTATGTGGCTGGAAACCAAAGCAAGCACAGTGTCCGTGCATCTTTCTCTTTCATTTCGCCATTTGTTTCATCCAAAAATGGCATCTTTCGTTTCATGCATCCAAATGGACAATACAAAATGAATACACGAATTAAACGGAAGAAACAAATACAGCACACAGCTCTAATGCCTATCTCATATCCAGTATAGCAACATGGCTTCATTAGGGAGGAATGTCTAATCTGCTTAGTCCTCAATTGTGTAGCTTCCATGTGTGTGTATGTGTATGTGTATGTATGTATGTATGTATGTATGTATGTATAGATAGATAGATAGATAGATAGATAGATAGATAGATAGATAGATAGACAGATAGAGTCAGTTCCTATAAAGGCGTCACAGGAGAAGAGCCAGGCTTGCATTTGCTCTTCTTGATGACACAAATTGGAAAAGAAGCATGGCTTGATCCTAGGGCCTTACTATCACATTAGACCTAAGGGGAAAAAAAGTAGAGGAAATCCTTTTTTAAAATCCATACTGATACTATAGTCTCAACCGGAAGAGGGAGAAAGTACAGACATTTCTCATAAGAAGTTAACTGCATTATGTTTTTTAAAAATAAAATAAAATATTGCATACAGAAGAAACAGTGCTTCAGACAGATGTGTGAAGTTCCAGACAGCCATAAACACATGCCATCTCATCTCGGAATATATTATTTAAAGATACAGCTTGCTCTGTCCAGGGGGGCTCACCATGGCATTAACAATAATTTGGTTGGGCAGACTGCAGCTTTAACAACCAACTCAAACTGAAAGTCTACACATCAGGGGACAGAATGAACTTGCGACCAAATGTGACCCCTTGCCACCATCAGCCAACGTTATGTTTCCATCTATCCTGATGTTTTGGGGTTTTTGTTTGTTTTTTAAAAAAAACCTATTCACAAAAAGAAAAAGAAAAAAGTTAGTAACCTTCAGAAAAACTACTTGCTAAATCTGTCAGGATGGATGACCTTCACTGTGATATTTTATCACTGGAGGTTATCTCTGCTCCACCAGTTGTTCCTGACCAGACAGCCAGACTGCCTCCTGAAATCATTTTAGTGAGCCATACTAGATACTCCTGGGTAGTTCAGCACCACCAATTTGAACTCATAGAGTGACTCTATCTACCTACCTATCCATTCATCTATCCATCTATCTAGTTAGTAAGTATGTTTATCTGCCTGTATCACAAAGGTTGTCACTAGGTAAAGTGCCCTCTGTAATGTCATTAGATTGGCTGTTGCTAGGTGAAGGACTGTTGCTATTTACAGCATTTCTATTCCGCCCTTCTCACCCCAAAGGGGACTCAGGGCAGATCACAACACACACACATACATGGAAACATCCAATGCAATTGGACATAAACAACAGACAAACAGATAGAGGTATATCGACATTTTTTCTAAGTTCGGTGCCTGGAGTTTATGCCCGACTCCAGCCACAGGGGATGTTGTCACTCCATCTGCTATGACGACGAGCCCTTTGATTGCATAAGTTTTCCTCCTTGTTCTTTGACCACTGGCATTTTTAATGGTGCTGTAAAATACCTGCCTGCTGAGCAGTGTGTAATTTCTCTACTCACAGCTCAGCTGTTTTCGAATTGCTTAGGTCAATAGTGAGCTGAGCTGATGGTCGGGTGCTCACTCTGACTCGGGCTTTGAACTGCCAACTTTCTGGTTGGCAATGATCTATTGTTGCTGGTGATTAACCAGCTGTGCTAAAGCCCGGCCCACATTGTTGCTAGGTGAAGTGGCCATCTGTTATGTCACTGGACAAGAAAGGTGGCATGTATATGACAGAAAACGAGGAAAGAGCCACAAAGAGAGCCATCTTGTCACATTGTGAGGCTCTCTCAGAGGTGGAGAAGGGAGAAAGGGGAGAGGAAGGAAGGAAGGAAGGAAGGAAGGAAGGAAGGAAGGAAGGAAGGAAGGAAGGAAGGAAGGAAGGAAGGAAGGAAGGGGAGGCAGTGGTCCCAAGAACACCTAGGCAATACTGGATATATACACTAGTTACAATTATTATTATTATTATTATTATTATTATTATTATTATTATTATTATTATTATTTATTACTATCAGTATTATACTTATATTTCTTACCCACCTCTCCTCGTGGCTCGAGGCAGGTTACAGAATGATTAAAACACATAAACATTGTAAACATTGTTGTTAATTTATACATTGTCTTATACAGGACAAAACCACTTATTGTTTTTGTTTATCATTATTGTTTATCTCAAGGGCAAATAATTACGCCACCCGAGTAAACTTCTGGATTACAACTACCATAATCTCTAAACCATTAGCTGTGCTGCCTTTGTTATGAAAAACATTCCTACCTGATTTGAATATCTCATGCTCACATTCCTCTGATCCTGGGGAGGGATGTAGCGCTTCACAGGGTCAATATCTTTGATGCTGACTAAACCATCAGCTAAAAATAAAGCACAAACAATTCGTCCGCTGGCAACCAAAAGCATTTATCACCATTATACAATTCATTGTTTTCATATATGTAAGAATGACAGCAATTAGGACACTACTCCACCATTTGAGACCTGGCAAATTAAAATTTGCAACATATAGGGCAAATTAAGAGCACGAGGAACAAATAGTGATTTGAATAAATCACCCAAATAACTTTACTATAGGTGTAAAATGGTTCTGCCAGTCTATCACAAACAAGATTCTGGGCGAAACATTGAATATAAGTTGGCTCTCATTGATGCAGGATGTAACAAACACCATTTAATCCAGCCAGCAAAATTCAGAAAGTCATATAAAATGAACTCTGAAGGCCATTAAATAAAAAAATAAGATTTTTTAAAATAATAAACCCAATTGGCATCCACTTACCAAGAAGTTTTGCAATAATATAAAGGGACTGTCCCCACAGAAAGAACTTTCCATCCCGTCCGTGATTGCTAGGAAATCGTTTCTGGCTGCCAGGGTTCTTCTTTTCCAGTTCAACAAAATCAGCTGGCACATAATAATATTTTGGCACAACAGGATAGCCTGAGAAGTGTTAAAGGTATTTTAAAAAATGAGGAAAACAAGTATAATGAGCAGTTCAGGGTGCATCTACACTGTACAATTAATGTAGTTTGATACAGTTTGATACCTCCCATGATTCCACAGCATTGGCAGTTAAAAATAGTGTCAAACTACATTAATTCTGCTGTGTAGATGCACTCTCGATAAACATTCACTCTTACTTATAATTCCATGCAATGGCTTACAAAGAACATAAATTACTGTTTTGAACATCGGTTTATTTATACCTTGTTTCTTCACTGAACAGATGCATTATATGCTTCATTTCTTGACTGAACATAATAAACTGACTTGGCAATTTCTGACAGAAGGGGGAAATGCACTTTTAAAGAGGTACTAAAGTTATTCTGGTGCTACAGTACACGAAACATGTAGAAATGTTGCTAGTAAAGGAGTATATATGCTTCAGAGCAAAAGGAAAATGAACCTCAATCTTGAACAAAAAAAGAAGAAAGCTTATTTTTAAAAGGCAGTCTTTTCAGTCATTCTTGATCTATTTGTTTATCACTGAGCTAGAAAAAAACACATTCGCTCCAATGAGTTTATATGTTTAATAAGGCTACACATTTCACATCTCGCAAGTGTAATAAGGCTCGCTAATGAGGCCACATATTATAAGTTAACACGGATCTCACAAGTATCTTGTAAGACCAAGGGATAAAAAAGAGAAATTAACAATACAGTAGAGTCTCACTTATCCAAGACTTGCTTTTCCAAGGTTCTGGATTATCCAATGCATTTTTGTAGTCAATACAAAATTCGTAAATACAGTCATTACAACATAACATTACTGCGTATTGAACTACTTTTTCTGTCAAATTTGTTGTATAACATGATGTTTTGGTGCTTAATTTGTAAAATCATAATCTAATTTGATGTTTAATAGGCTTTTCCTTAATCCCTCCTTATTATCCAAGATATTTGCTTATCCAAGGTTCTGCTAGCCCGTTTAGCTTGGATAAGTGAGACTCTACTGTATGTCCTTGGGGAATCTCTCTGGAAATATGTTCAAGTGAGGGGACCAAAAAAGACTCAATTAAATGCAGATTTCTAGCTGGATGATCTGTTTCACATCTATGAAAGGAGAGTGGGTGGGGATGCGAAACAATTCCTATATAAATATAACATTTAACCTATCAGTGCTTCATTCACCTGATAATGAACTCCATTTTATGATAAGCTACATTTTACTGGATAAATTAATTAAGTTTTATTTCCATAGCTGGTGTCAAGGACAGAACGCCACAAGATTCAAAGTAACAGAGTTTATTAGATTACAGAACTCAAAAATGCCCGTAAAAACACAAGGGCCAGGCAGTTTTTGCCTTTAGGAGCAAAAAGGGACAAAAGTAAATGTTCAAAAGATAAACCGGATTAAACCGGAGTTTAATCCGGGTAAAAACAAACTGCTTGCTTCAGCCTAGGTATTAACAGAACGAAAGCCAAGGAACAAAAGATACAAAGAATGCAACTAATTGGCAGCAGATTCCTCTCTGCTGCCAGCACTGTGCTTAGAGTAACTTGCGTCGCTCCCACACACACACAGTAGACAGGATCTCCAACACGAGCAATTCAGCCAAGGATTGTAGAAGTAGAGTAGACCAGTTCCGTTCCGTAAATCAAAGCCAGAAGCAGACGTTTGTAGTTTTTCCAAGTCCAAGAAGGGGGGAAGACAAGCCGTGGTCAGTTCAGTCCGGGTTCTCAAAGCAGGAGATGGCGTCCGTCAGAAAGACGACGGAAGGTCAAGCTAATAAGAGTAAGCACAGGTTTGCACAAACAAATGCCCACACAATCCCTCCCGCCGTCTGACCCTGGATTTCAATCAACTTACGTCACAGCACAGGAAAGCACACAAGTCTTCAGGGAAGCGTCCCACACACACACGGATCCCAAGCGTTTGCCCAGATTACCTTGCCCGACGCAATTTGCAATTGCTCCCAAGCCCCATTTTATGCCAGTTACAAATCTTCATCACTGTCAGCTGTCCTCCTTAACCCGGGCGTTTCCTCATCACTTTCCTCGTCAGAGCTGGAACACCTCTGACTACGCCCAACAGCATCTCCAGCTGTGGATCCCGTCCCATCCCTCCAGCTAAGCCATGGGTCTAATCCTGAAGGTCCCCATTCATCTTCTGTCCCATCATGGCCAGTGGCCCCCAATTCCTCCCTTACCCGAGTCCAATCCATCTCATCCTCCTCTGAGCTAACCAGCCCTTCCTCCATTCTCTCCGTGAACCCTTCGAAAGACTCTTCGTCAGAGGGTGCTGCAAATATGTCTCGCAGTCTTTTTCTCTCTCGCTCCTCGAGAGTATCCGACTCTCGAGGAGTCTTACGCCCACGCCTGTCAGAAACAGAGCCACGAGGCTCAATCATAACACTATCCCCTCTCACAAAGGCCTCCTCCCCCGATGGCGGAGAAGTGGCAGTGATACCCTCCGCTATAGCACCACGACGACTAGAGGTATCAAGTTTCAACAGCGAACGATGAAAGACTGGATGGACCTTTAAACTAGACGGTAAACGCAAACGAAACGCAACAGAAGAAATCTTTTTAACGATAGGAAAGGGACCCAAATACCGAGGCGCAAACTTTCCCCCAGCCTGTTTAATATGTTTGGAAGATAACCACACCAAATCCCCTTCTTCCAACTCCTCCCCTGCCTGCCTGTGGCGGTCAGCCTGAGTCTTCTGCGTTGCCTTAGCTTCCAGCAGTAAGCGACGGGCAACATCATGCAATGCAGCCATTTCCGTAGAGCGGTACACAGGGTCCGAAGAGACCACATTGGTCGACGGCGCCACACCTCCCCGTGGGTGAAAACCATAAGTTAGCTCAAACGGCGTATGCTGACTAGATGTGTGCACCGCATTGTTGTAAGCAAATTCCGCCACCGGTAGCCACTTCACCCAAGCCGTGGGTTGATCTAAACAAAAACAACGCAGATATTGCTCTAAGAGCCCATTAACCCGTTCCGACTGTCCATCCGTTTGCGGATGAAAGGCTGAAGAAACGTTTAACTTAGTCCCCAAGCACTCATGGAAATGTTTCCAAAAGCGTGACACAAATTGCGGAGCCCTATCTGAAATAATCACCTCGGGTGCTCCGTGCAAACGATAGATGTGCTTAGTAAATAGTAAGGCCAACGTAGGGGCCGCCGGAATGGTTGAACAAGGAATAAAATGAGCCAGTTTACTAAATAAATCCACCACCACCCAAATACAAGTATAACCTCCAGACTTAGGCAAATCTGAAATGAAATCCATGGAAATGATTTGCCATGGCCTGTCCGGAACAGGTAAAGACGACAACAACCCTCTAGGGCGCCCAACAGGCGTCTTACTCTGCTGGCAAACGGCGCAGCTGTCACAAAAGCGCAGAATGTCTTGCCGCATCTTTGGCCACCAATAGCTCCTGGTAATGAGCTGCACGGTCTTGAATCTGCCAAAGTGCCCAGCCATGGGTTCGTCATGGTGGGCTCTAATCACCTCCAACCTGAGGGCCCCCACTGGTACGTAGACCTGCCCCCTGCGTACCAATACTCCGTCTTGATCTTGTAGATGCGGCAGTATGGTACGATTACCTGCTGAGAGCAGCATCAGTTGCTCCTGTGTCCACACATCATCCCTCTGAGCCTCAAGGATCTGGTCATGTAACCCGAGCTCATTATCTACAACACACAGAGAGGCAGTAGGCAAGATGGTCTGACATACAACCTGCTCATTGGTCTTAAACTCCGGCTTGCGGGATAAAGCATCGGCCCGCAAGTTTGCCTTCCCCTCTACGAACTGCACCTTGAAGTTAAACCTGGAGAAAAACAAAGCCCATCGGATTTGACGCTGGTTTAACTTCTTTGCTGTTTGCAAGTGCTCTAAATTCTTGTGATCAGATCTGACCACGATCTGGTGCCGTGCCCCTTCAAGCCAGTGCCGCCACACCTCAAACGCCACCTTAATCGCCAACAACTCCTTCTCCCATATGGTATAGTTCTGCTCGAAGGGTGTTAGTTGCCGCGAGTAAAATCCACAGGGACGCAAGGTCCCTGAGGAATCTTTCTGAGACAATACAGCCCCCAACGCGTAGCTAGAAGCGTCCGCTTCTACCACGAACGGTTTGTCAACATCAGGATGGGTTAGTATGTTGTCTGATTGAAAACTAGACTTAAGTTGTAGAAACGCCTCGTGAGCTTCCCGCCCCCACACAAATGGCTGTTTCTTGCGCAGAAGCTGCGTCAAAGGTACCGTGAGCTTTGCAAAATTCGGAATAAACTCCCGGTAGTAATTAGCAAAACCTAAGAACCTTTGTACATCCTTCTTAGTTTTCAGCTCCTGCCATGAGTTGACGGCGTCAACCTTATGTGGGTCCATTTTAAGTTCCCTACCTGACACTACATGACCTAGGAACTCCACTTCAGGCACATGAAAAACGCATTTGGAAGCCTTGGCGAAAAGCCCATTAGCCCGCAGTCGGTGCAGAACCTGCTTGACATGTTGACGATGTTCTTTCTCGTCCTTAGAAAAAATCAAGATATCATCCAAATAAATCACTAAAAATTGGTCAATTAGGTCCCTGAACACATCGTTCATGAACCTCTGGAAGACCGCAGGAGCATTACAAAGCCCAAAAGGCATGACTCGGAACTCGTGGCATCCGAAACACGTGTTAAATGCCGTCTTCCATTCATCCCCTTCCCGTATACGGATTAAGTTATAGGCCCCCCGCAGGTCAAGCTTGGTAAAGACCTTAGCCCCTTGCACCCTTGATAACAGTTCCGAGATTAAAGGGAGCGGGTACCTATCCCGAATGGTGTATTTGTTTAGGATCCGATAGTCGCAGACCAGCCTAAGTTCCCCAGTCTTTTTGGCTACAAAGAATACTGGTGCCGCAGTTGGAGAACTAGATGGGCGAATAAACCCCTTGGCTAAATTGTCATCTAAAAACTCCCGCAAAGCTTGCCTTTCCGGTACAGTCAAGGCATACAGCCTCCCTGCTGGCAGTTTCGCACCTTCTGCCAACTTGATGGCGCAATCATATGGCCTGTGCGGTGGTAATTTGTCCGCTTCTCTTTTACAAAATACATCAGAGAACTCCCCATACTCAGCAGGCACTCCCTCCATATCAGCATGAGTAACGTTTAGAGTGCAACAATCCTGCCTCTTTAAGATCACTTTACGTGTTGCCCAATCCACTTGTGGGTTTACTACAGCTAGCCAATCCATCCCCAGGATCACATCATATCTAGGCAAGCTCGTAATATCCCACACAAACGTTCCCGTTACTCCCTGCACCTCCCACGTTACTGCTGAGGTTTCCTGGTTAACCACCCCAGTCTCCAGCAGTCTCCCATCTGCTCCCTCCACCCACACGTCGCATGCCTTGCGCACTCTAGGAATGCCATGCTTCTTAGCAAACTCAATATCTACATAGGAGACCGTAGCTCCTGAGTCCAGCAGTGCCAGAGTAGAAACAAGTTCCCTTCCCCCAACAGATAATGTAATGGGTACGAAAACATGCTTCCTCCCCTCAGTTGACTGCTTGAGGAGCCCTAGTGCGTTGGACTCACGTCGCACTAGGGCTGGCCTTTTCCCGAAAGCTGGGAAGGTTTCACATTACAATTTTTGGCAAAATGCCCAGCATTCCCACAGTACAAACACAAGCCCAGCTGCCTCCTACGGCTCTTTTCCTCTGTAGACAGTTTTTTAAAGACCCCAAGCTCCATGGGCTCTTCCCCCATCACCACAGGTGCCCTGGTTACATGCATAGGTGGCGCACACATTGCTTTTGAGTGTTTACGAGCCTCGAACCTTGCGTCTAAACGCAACACCTTAGCTACTAAGGCGTCCCAGCTTTCAGCCGGCTCCAAGCGTGCTAATTCATCCTGGAGCATATCACTTAACCCGGCAGTAAATAAAAGCATGAATGCATTTTCCCCCCAATCCAGCTGGTGGCGATACAGGTTAAACTTATTTAAGTAATCCAAAACAGTCCCCTTTCCCTGTTTCAACCGATACAGAGCCCACCCAGCGTTCTCCGTGCGGAGAGGATCCCCAAAAGTATCAGTTAACAACCTTTTGAAATTATTCAAATTGTCCTTGACTGGGTCATTTCCCAAAATTAAATTAGTGGCCCATTGTCCTGCGGGACCGGTCAACAAACTCAAAATAAAAGCCACCTTGCTAGTGTCAGTAGGAAAAGCATGAGCACTGAGCTGAGAAAAATAAAGCTCCACTTGTGCCAAAAAGGTTGGCAACTTGCACCTGGTTCCGTCAAAGCGTTCAGGAGTCAAAACATGTCCTTTCACAGCAAAAGCTGTTTGGCTTAAGGCCGTTTGCAATTGGTCTACTTTGGCTCTTAACTCATCCATCGTCTTCCTGACGGGTTTATTGCTGCAATAAACTTTTTATTGGGCGTCGGGCAATCTGTCAAGGACAGAACGCCACAAGATTCAAAGTAACAGAGTTTATTAGATTACAGAACTCAAAAATGCCCGTAAAAACACAAGGGCCAGGCAGTTTTTGCCTTTAGGAGCAAAAAGGGACAAAAGTAAATGTTCAAAAGATAAACCGGATTAAACCGGAGTTTAATCCGGGTAAAAACAAACTGCTTGCTTCAGCCTAGGTATTAACAGAACGAAAGCCAAGGAACAAAAGATACAAAGAATGCAACTAATTGGCAGCAGATTCCTCTCTGCTGCCAGCACTGTGCTTAGAGTAACTTGCGTCGCTCCCACACACACACAGTAGACAGGATCTCCAACACGAGCAATTCAGCCAAGGATTGTAGAAGTAGAGTAGACCAGTTCCGTTCCGTAAATCAAAGCCAGAAGCAGACGTTTGTAGTTTTTCCAAGTCCAAGAAGGGGGGAAGACAAGCCGTGGTCAGTTCAGTCCGGGTTCTCAAAGCAGGAGATGGCGTCCGTCAGAAAGACGACGGAAGGTCAAGCTAATAAGAGTAAGCACAGGTTTGCACAAACAAATGCCCACACAATCCCTCCCGCCGTCTGACCCTGGATTTCAATCAACTTACGTCACAGCACAGGAAAGCACACAAGTCTTCAGGGAAGCGTCCCACACACACACGGATCCCAAGCGTTTGCCCAGATTACCTTGCCCGACGCAATTTGCAATTGCTCCCAAGCCCCATTTTATGCCAGTTACAAATCTTCATCACTGTCAGCTGTCCTCCTTAACCCGGGCGTTTCCTCATCACTTTCCTCGTCAGAGCTGGAACACCTCTGACTACGCCCAACAGCATCTCCAGCTGTGGATCCCGTCCCATCCCTCCAGCTAAGCCATGGGTCTAATCCTGAAGGTCCCCATTCATCTTCTGTCCCATCATGGCCAGTGGCCCCCAATTCCTCCCTTACCCGAGTCCAATCCATCTCATCCTCCTCTGAGCTAACCAGCCCTTCCTCCATTCTCTCCGTGAACCCTTCGAAAGACTCTTCGTCAGAGGGTGCTGCAAATATGTCTCGCAGTCTTTTTCTCTCTCGCTCCTCGAGAGTATCCGACTCTCGAGGAGTCTTACGCCCACGCCTGTCAGAAACAGAGCCACGAGGCTCAATCATAACAGCTGGCCTGGAGCACTGCTTTCTTAAGTCCATAGCCTTTCGCCAGGATATGAGCTGCACTTACTACAGTTGTTTTTAGCATATCAGAGGACTTCTCTCTCAACTACTTTCTAAAGTTCAGACATCTCCAGTAACATCACCATACAGTACCTTCCGCCGATTGCTGCAGTATGGGATCCAGAAGCTCCTGATATTCTTTGACTTGTTCAGTATTACCTCTGAAGACACCTAAAAGTAATGCAAGTAACACTTAATGGACAATTATACTAGGTCAAAACGATTGGACTGGGTCAAAACAATTAGACTGGGTTCCCCCTCCCGCCCCCCCCGGTCCCCCCACCTCCCCCCGTCCTGGCATGGAAACAAGGAGAATATTGGAAGCAGTTAACTACTGTTTGCTGTTATGTCCAAAATGAGAAACGTGTATTCACTGTGTCTGATCCAAACAAGCAGGTTGAATTGGTTTGAAGAAAACCCGTGGTTAAACTAACCTCTTTATCCCATATCTAAAACAATGCAGAGCAATACTTATGGAAACAAATACACTCTATCTCTGCAGCTGTGAAGTGGAGTTAAGGGGAAGAAAGCACAGAAACTCAAGGTATTGGCACGCATATGAATTCATTCTGCAATTGTGCCTGCTTTTAAATCAATACCAAGTCTTGATGCTTGTGGGCAAGTGCAGATGACAATTTGCTTATCTAGACAAAAGAACAAATTATGCTTTGCTTACAAACAAGTACTAGAAGGAGGGAATCATTGTTAGAGGGGAGGATGGAAAAGAAGACAGAAAGGAGACCAGCGTTCTCCAGTGCTCAAACAATACTCAACGTCTATTCCTCGTGCATGTTCCTTTTTCTACTAAAATCCCACAAAGTCTATTTCTCACTTGTTATTTTGATATCCACGACTTCAGTGTACCTTGGCTGAAAATAATTTCCCTGGTAGGTAGGGGGTTTTGCAATAGCAGATGGACTTCCTGTGGTTGCTCTCACGACTACACGGCTGGTCCTTGATCAGTGTGGATTTTTCTTTTAGTGACATTTGTCTGTAATTCACACTTCCCATTGTTCCATTTCCTCCTTCCCAGCTCATCATTTTTCTCTCTGATAACACTGAACACATTTCAAATGTGTCCTTTATGACTAAGGTTGAAAATATATTCTTCTATACCAGATACAATTTTAGCTGAAGTTATTCCCACAAATGTTTATTTTGCTGTGTTTTAGGCTCTTTCTCTTCAGCTACACATTATTATAGTCGATAACAATAAATCAGACCAAGTTGTCCATCTTCCCCAGAATTCTGTTTCCAACATAGATACTCAAGTTGCCTTTAGACATCAATATGTTGGCATGAACGTAATATTTCCCCTGATGTTTGTCAGTAATATCCAGCATTCAGAGGCATACCCGTATACATTGGAAGTTCCATAGCAACACAAAATAACCAAACAGCCACTAACAAATGGTGGGAAAGATTGCGTCCTTACCACTGAAGTAAAGGAATCTTCACAGTAAGTACCTTTGTTCTGTTGTCCTTCAGTAAAAGGAGGTAAACTTTATACCAGGACCTACACAGTCAACTTTAAATATTTGTAACCTTCTCTAACTACAGCTACAAATATACAATCTGGAGTAGGACATGACTGCCAAAAATGCATTTGCAGAAGCAAACTTGTGAATTTTATGATGTCTGATGAAAGATGAAGGTGAGCCACCCTACAAATCTCTGTACCCAATACTGCTTATGCAGCAGCAGTATGAATGAAATATGTTTGGATCCCCTAAGGAAGTGGCAAGGACCAATGAACATATTCTAATTCACTGCACAGTCTCAATCAATGAGCCAAGCAAGAAACCTTCTGATCTTTAGTAGACTCCTGGAAGGAAACAAAAAGATAATCCAACTTTTGGAAATCCTTAATTTTCTCCAAGCAGAACTTGAGTGATCTACGCACACTCAATCTGTGCAATTCTTTCTCCTGGGACCTGGGCAAAATGAAAATAGCACAAGCAAAACTCTCTCATATTCAACGTGAAGAAAGCTGGAGGGAAGTGAAGTTTGAGAGTTTTTCCAGACTCTGCTTCAAAAGATGCAAGACACAACCTAAGGATTACATTCCCACACTGCAGGAATATGCCATGTTCTATCAAATAATAATACAGAGTTACTTGATTAAATAAATATGAAATTCAGATTCATGGCTGAAAAAGGGACGTACTTCATAGAACGTACTATTGACCGGTAGAGATCACTAAGAAGGCATGGGGAAAGCAAAGTTTGGGGAAAATACGGTCTTGCCTAGCACCAAATGACATAGCTGATCTACTGTAAAAAGGTTGAACATTACAATGCAATTCTATGGTTGTTATAAGATGGATCTGATTTCTTCAAAGCCTTTTTCACCCTGGAAAGAGATCTCATCTCAATCTACTTTACAGAAATCTCCCTGCCTCTTGATTCTCTGATACTGGAATCACAAAATTGGGAAAGGATCCTAGTGAGAAAGTCCAGGAGATACTATGGATCAAAAGAGGGATCAAGTCAAGATATTAGACTGCAACTCCTATCAGACCTAAGCAGGACAGCTAAAGCTTCAGTCAAAACATAGTGGAAGGCCTATAGATGCCTATCTTTGGATAAAATGAAAAAAGAAGAGGGATGGAAGGAAAATAGGAGTGAAAATGGCATTTTTCCATCACTTCAATTATGCTGGTGAATGCCTAGCAATGCTCTAGACCAGGGTCCTCAAACCTTTTAAGTGCAGGGCTGGTTCATGGTCGTTCAGACTGTTGGGGGGCCAGACTACAATCTGAAAAAAAATGAACTGATTTTTTTACAAGCTGCACATATCTTATCTGTAGTGCCATGAAATACAATATTTAAAATGAAGAACAATTTTTAGCAACATAAACTTACTCGTCTTTCAATGGGAAGTGTGAGCCTGCTTTTGGATGATGAAATTGTCAAGTTAATTAGGATTATTGTTGTTGTGTGCCTTCAAGTCATTTCAGACTTAAGACAACCCTAAGTCTAAAGTTTAGGACAGGGGCCAGGTAAATGATCTTGGAGGGCTGCATCCAGCCCACAGACCTAAGTATTGAGATCCCTGCTCTAGGCACCTGAAGCAAATCTAGGTGTACTCTTTTCAACTCTTACACAAATGACTATGTACAACTGGGCACTAAATACTCAGCTGCAAAGCCCATAATAGAAGATCTGCTTATTCTACAAGTTCTAAAGTCTATGAATTTTACTTGGTGGCAGAATTATTTTTGAAAATCTTGCTATAAGCAGCTTTATCTTCTGGGTTGCTAAAAACATTTTATTGGTGCATTCCAAGACACATCTACTGACAGAATAAGAACACAAAGTCACACTTACCATCAATCATCATAAAAATGAAAAATAGAGGAAATTCACACTCAATTCCATCAAAGAGCTAAGATGTAAAAAAAGAGAGAGAAAGAATATTTGAAAGGCTTGCACCGGTTTATTTATGGAAATACATTCAAATAACATATTAGATTTTCAAAGAGGACAAAAATAAACACAAAAATAACGTATTCTTTTAAGAGCAGCAACTTGTTGGGGGAAGGCAGGGAGCTGTTCATTTTGTTACATAAAGATCTGCAATACTTTCAACACAATTTTATGCAGAAGATGTATCACGCAATTTTTCATTTCTACAAAGAATTTTTCATTTAAATGAGAAAAGATGGAAATAAAAGAGTTTGAGGGAAAATGGGAACTTCAATTCACACAACCTTTAATAGCAAGCATTAATACTCAGCAACTCATTGAAATTTGATTATTAATACACTCCAGTCTGTAGTCAGCTGTGAAATTAAACAAAATGATAAATAATGTGGCTATTTGTTAGGAGAAACAAGCTGTACATTGAGTTTCAAGTGTAAGCACATTTTCTTCTAAACAAATCAATCAGGAGAAAAGTGCTGATGCAATGCTCTTTGACGCTGCACATCCAAACTACTCAAACAAGTAATGTCTCCTTTGCTAAAATGGATTGCAAGGAAATGGCAATCCATGATTTTCTTCCATCCTACTACCTTTATAAAATGAAGCCATGAAAGCTTCATCCAGTTTTCGAAGAGCCTGCAGAAACATTAGAAGAATGGATTGGGGATCTGGGCTGTTCAAGATGGCCCACAGACAAGCATAAATCACTCAATAGCTCACATTGAAGATTTTGCCCACCATTTTGCAGATAAAATTGGTCAAATTCATTCCTATGTGGATGCTATTGTTGATGCAGTTTAAGGTATTGGAGCATGTGGTGGTCTCTCAGCAACAGGGGCTCCTGAATGAGACATATTATCTAGATTTGTTTGGTCTAGCTTCAGTCTTGGTTATGAGACTGAGATGCCTTAGGCAGCTTTGATGGATGAACTATGTGAGGAACTGGATAAGGAGAGCATGTCCTGATAGACCCCTTAGTGGCTTTGAGTGCCATCAACCACAATTTCCTCTCAGATCAATTTGCTGTGATGGGGCTTAGAGGTACTGTTTTACAGGGGCCCTGGTTCTTCCTAGTTGGGAGATTGTGTCTTCTAAATTTGTCTATGGTTCACAATTTTAATCCAATAGTATACACAGTCAAGAGATCCAGAATGAAGCATGACATTCCATATTCCTTCTCTTGATACAAGCAAGCTACTTCTTACTGAGTCAGTCCACTAAATGGTTTTCTGTGGCTAGCAATGGATGTTCCGTGACTAACAGTGACCATCTACAGTCTCAAGGGCCCTAACCTGCTATCCTGCTGCCTCACTATCTGAAAATCTTTAACTAGAGATGCAACAGTCTCCCTTTGCATGAAAAAAAAATCACACTTTCAGTGCACTTAGGTCTTCACTCTAAACTTGACCACAAAACCTGCTTTCAAATCCCACCCAGGTAAGTATTGCAATAGCAATACTTAACAAGAGATAAACCCAGTCTTGGGAGAGTGGTGAATCGGCAATGTGAGGGGTTCAGAAGAGGGAGATCCTCTCCGTCCTTTTGGGTGAGCCACAGTACTATTACCCTTATCAGACTCTTACAAGATCTACTATTACTGGACTGTCTAATAGAATTCAAATTATTGTCAGCCTGCACAGGAAAACTTGTACCAATGCACTGAATGCCGTTTCAATAGCTTTCTTTTACTTTCTTAAAATTGCATTTTTCTTACACATTGGAAATTCTGGATAACGGGAGTATGAAATCAATAAAATAATCTGATCAAGAATAAATTAACATCTGAATGTTTAGTTAAACCAGGCTTACAAAATGATACTTCCATTATCTATTAAGATAAAAAACAGATTACACAGGAAGTGTTGATACAATCTTCAGTCAAGCATGCACAACCACATAACTACAATACAGGTAATTAGAAATTAGAATGTGACATTCAGAGTCAAGATAATTAACAGTGTAAAATTATTCAGACTGACAAACCTGGAATTTATTTGCCTGCTGATCATAACAAACATGCCAACAAAAAAAGTTATAAATCCTATACACCAGCATACATCTAGCACTTTTCCAAACACACATTGCAGTACAACCCACGTATCTGTGGAGGATACGTTGCTGAACTTACCATGGAAGCAGAAAACCACAGATAATAGCAAATCCTATTGAAATGAATGACTTCTACTAGAAGGTACCATATAGTCCAGAGCAATGGTTCTCAACCTGGGGTCCCCAGATGTTTTTGGCCTACAACTCCTAGAAATCCCAGCCAGTTTACCAGCTGTTAGGATTTCTGGGAGCTGAAGGCCAAAAACATCTAGGGACCCCAGGTTGAGAACCACCGCTCTAGAGAATTCCTAGAGAATTTAGTAATTTTCACATTCTTCCAGGACAATACTATAGTAACTTCTAGTGCAGTGATTTCCAACCTTTGGGCCTCCAAGTGTTTTGGACTTCTGCTCCCACACTTAAGAAGGCTGGGATTTCTGGGAGTTGTAGTCCAAAACACCTGGAGGCCCAAAGGTTGGGAACCACTGTTCTAGTGGAAGCACATCATAAAATCACCTGGAGGACATAGAAAATTCCTAAAGAAGACGTAATGTGTCAGACATGGGTAGATGAAACTGCAGGTACCATGTTCCATGGGGTCATACTGTAACCCCTTGCCACGTTGCATAAATGGGAATGTTACCTTAATTTCTGCTGGTTTGTAGTACTGCCGATTTTTGTCCTCCAATGCAGTCCTATAGCCATCTCTCAAAAATCTTTTGAATCCGTATTTGCCTTTTAGCTTTCTAACCACCTTGTCAATCGTTTGGCTATACAAGGCTTCATCATCCACAGCGAATGCAGGATAGCTAATACAGGGCAGGAGAGCAGCATCAGTGTTCTAAGGAAGACAAAAAAGTTTGTCTAAATAATGGATGAAAGAAAACACAACTAAGTAAATATCGCTGCTTAGCTCTATTTTCAAATCTATGTATACAGGTCAAGATCTAATGGCCTTCCTCTCAAGGCCTCTTTGATCTCAATTTTCTCCCAATAGATTTCTAGCAAGATGGCTAGAAATACAGCAGGATGGCTGCAGGAACAATTTAATTCTGGAAGAATCAGTGAGATCCAAAGCATTATAAAAATTGCAAACTCCAAAACAACTTTCATGACTATTTCAAAATGTGTGTGAGAATACTAGTTTTCCCTCTTCTTGCCTGCAATGACTTTGATAGTTTGAGAATAGATGTATCAAGCTAATCTCATACTGGATTCAATCTTTCACTTTGAAGCACAAAATAAGATTTGGATTCAACCTGCTTTTGAGCTAGATCAGGCCAATTCTTCTTTATAAGCAACTAGCTGTGCCCGGCCACGCGTTGCTGTGGCTTAGTCTGGTAGTGTTGGTCAGTCTACATTAGGTTGTATTTATGCTGTGACCTCCACCCTTCTTTATACTCACATTAGTAGTAGTATTTGAAGTCTGTTACCTTCTTCAATTTTTGTGTTGATTGATAATTGCTTGAGATCCCTGTTGTCTTTGGTTTGTTGTTAATCGTGATGTTTGATTTTGCTGAGTGCGGTTTACATCTTATTGTGGTACAATAGTCTTTTTTTTTGTTTTGCCTGTGTAGGTGTTTATTATTTTTGTTGTTGTTGTGGTCATGAAGGATGGATAAGTTAGATGCTACTGTATTGTTTTTTGGAGGCCCAGTGTAGCACTGACTGGCCTCTCTGCCTCAGTGCCTGGCTGGTTCTTGCCTGTGATGTTGTAGATTCTTATTGTTGTTGTTGTCATTGTTATTATTGTAATTGTTTTTTTGGAGGCCAAGTGTGAATGTAGGGATTGGGGAGGTGGATGAGCACTGAATGGCCTTGTAGACTCAGTGCATGGCTGATTCTTGCCTGTGTAGGTGTTTATTATTAGTGGGTGAGTGGATGGATAGATGAGTGGATGGATAGATAGAGTGGGTGCTCTCCTTCTTTCCTTTATTCCTATGCTGTTCCCTTTCTCTGCTACGATCCTGAGCTCGCTGATAAGAACACACTGGTCAGAAAGGAGGGTAAATATAACCGGATCAATGGTCTTTCTCATTGTTGTGAATTTTGTGGGCCTGGATTGTGGTTTTGTGGTGTGATTGTGTTGTTACAACCGGGAGGCAAGGCTTTTGCGTTGTTTTGTCAAATTTTGTATTTCTGGGGCGTTTAGTTGTGTTGTTATAGTCACGATGCGTTGTTGTGAGTTTTGTGGGTCCGGATTGTGGTTTTGTGGTGTGGTTGTGTTGTTACAACCGGGAGGAAAGGCTTTTGCATTGTGTTGTCAAGTTTTGTATTTGTGGGGCATTTAGTTGTGTGCCAAGTTTCGTATTTCTGGGGCGTTTAGTTGTGTTGTTATAGTCACGATGCATTGTTGTGAGTTTTATGGGTCCAGATTGTGGTTTTGTGGTGTGGTTGTGTTGTTACAACCGGGAGGGAAGGCTTTTGCGTTGTGTTGCCAAGTTTCGTATTTCTGGGGTGTTTAGTTGTGTTGTTATAGTCACAATGCGTTGTTGTGAGTTTTGTGGGTCCAGTGTGGTTTTGTGGTGTGATTGTGTTGTTACAACCGGGAGGCAAGGCTTTTGCGTTGTGTTGCCAAGTTTTGTATTTCTAGGGCATTTAGTTGTGTTGTTATAGTCATGATGTGGTGTTGTGAGTTTTGTGGGTTCGGATTGTGGTTTTGTGGTGTGGTTGTGTTGTTGTAACCGGGAGGCAGGGCTTTTGCATTGTGTTGCCAAGTTTCGTATTTCTGGGATGTTTAGTTTTGTTGTTATAGTCACTGCGCCCGCAACTTTATCCTTTTATATATATAGATAGACTGTACAGCTTGGCCAGCACTCTGAAGCTGTGATATTTAAC